>NC_139625.1:82169628-82182128 GCF_964638095.1 Poromitra crassiceps | reverse complement strand
GCACCCTGACTCCTTAATGAAGCCACAGCCCTGGCCTCAGCACCCTGACTCCCTAATGAAGCCACAGCCCTGGCCTCAGCACCCTGACTCCCTAATGAAGCCACAGCCCTGGCCTCAGCACCCTAACAACCTAATGAAGCCACAGCCCTGGCCTCAGCACCCTGACTCCCTAATGAAGCCACAGCCCTGGCCTCAGCACCCTGACTCCCTAATGAAGCCACAGCCCTGGCCTCAGCACCCTAACAACCTAATGAAGCCACAGCCCTGGCCTCAGCACTCTAACTCCCTAATGAAGCCACAGCCCTGGCCTCAGCACCCTAACTCCCTAACCTGCACATACGAAGAGTTCATTTGCAAAACCAGGTATCTCCGTTTGGATTTTCTATCATTTTATTTTATATATTGATGTATTTATACTGTAATTTATTTACTTTTGGGAGATTTTTATTGTCAATCATAACCAAAACATATTCATCTGATAATTTTCACATAAATCACCTCAATAATGTTTACCTGTTTTTGCAAATGAACTCTTCAGTACACACCCTAACTCCCTAACGTGCACATACACACCCTAACTCCCTAACGTGCACATACACACACACCTTTCCCCCTCCGACCGAGTACTGCAGCATGACCTTGCTTTTTGTTCTAAGTGGGGGGAAAAGAACATGGATTCAGACAAAGTGAAGCAGGCTACAGAGGCAACGGGGACAATCGGTGTGCTGAGATGAGGGGAAATGTTCATGGGCTGCCTGGGCAGTGTGGCTGTTGATAGCGGCGCAGAGTTTTACTTAGCGTAAATGTGGAAGTTCCACTGACCTACAAATGAGCTGGTGATGAGACTCTTGTATGAATTGAGCCTGTTTGTTACCCGACCAGCTTGTCTGTAGCCAAGCCTCAAGGCAGCTGCCTTGAGGCTTGGCTACAGACAAGATGGTGAATGCAGCTGCCTTGAGGTTTGCTTGGTAAAAGAGGTAGGCTTTGGGACAGATGATGTAATGGTTAATACAAAGTGAACTCTGGCACATTCATGTTTTGTGTCTACTCCATCACTCTGTCTTACAGATCTTGTAACCATAATGTGACATGAATAACATGGGACGCAAGAGATTTGCTAGAGTACAAACGCTGGGGTACGACTCTCACAACGCCATTTTTCTCCATGCCAAAATGATGCCTGTGTTGCTGTCTGTTGTAGTGTAAAACGATCTAAAGGGAGAGCAGGTGGTTACATGAAAGTGAGTGAGAAGAGGAGAAGATACTGAATAATGACATCACAACAGTATAATCCTAATGTTAATTTAAAATTAAATATTCCTCTAAATATGGCTAAAAGTCCAAAAAACAACACATTTTCAGCGGAGAGTCCCTTGCTTGCAGCACCCCCTACTTAATAATAGTTCCAGCGGGCCTGGGATCTTGTGCATGTATATGTCAATATAAAGAGAAGGGAACAGATTGATCAGGTTAGCCCTACCTGTTTCTTTTGACAGCCCCTTGAAGAAGACAGTTTGAATGCATCATGACATGATTTCAGACAGGTTGGTGAATGGGCCAACATGTCATCTCACAACGGTGACACAAGCACTCTGAGAAACACATGATTCAATCTTTTCTTCTATCTGCCTGCTGTTGTAAAGAAAAGCCTGACTCAACTGTTACGCTGCAACTTTCCATAATAGGCAAAGCCACTGAGTGACAAGTTTGGGAGGGGCCTTACAGTCACTTTCATTAGACGACAAATCACAGCCAGCTGGCTACAGACAAGACGGTGAATGCAGCTGTCTTGAGGCTTGGCTACAGACAAGCTGCCTTGAGGCTTGGCTACAGACAAGATGGTGAATGCAGCTGGCTTGAGGCTTGGCTACAGACAAGACGGTGAATGCAGCTGCCTTGAGGCTTGGCTACAGACAAGACGGTGAATGCAGCTGCCTTGAGGCTTGGCTACAGACAAGACGGTGAATGCAGCTGCCTTGAGGCTTGGCTACAGACAAGATGGTGAATGCAGCTGCCTTGAGGCTTGGCTACAGACAAGATGGTGAATGCAGCTGCCTTGAGGCTTGGCTACAGACAAATGGTGAATGCAGCTGCCTTGAGGCTTGGCTACAGACAAGACGGTGAATGCAGCTGCCTTGAGGCTTGGCTACAGACAAGATGGTGAATGCAGCTGCCTTGAGGCTTGGCTACAGACAAGACGGTGAATGCCGCTGCCTTGAGGCTTGGCTACAGACAAGCTGCCTTGAGGCTTGGCTACAGACAAGATGGTGAATGCAGCTGTCTTGAGGCTTGGCTACAGACAAGACGGTGAATGCCGCTGCCTTGAGGCTTGGCTACAGACAAGCTGCCTTGAGGCTTGGCTACAGACAAGATGGTGAATGCAGCTGTCTTGAGGCTTGGCTACAGACAAGATGGTGAATGCAGCTGTCTTGAGGCTTGGCTACAGACAAGATGGTGAATGCAGCTGCCTTGAGGCTTGCTTGGTAAAAGAGGAAAGGCTTTGGGACAGATGATGTAATGGTTACAAAGTGAACTTTTTTGTGTCTACTCCATCACTCTGACTTACAGATCTTGTAACCATAATGTGACATGAATCAAGCTGCAACGCATCACCGAGGGAATAACATGGGACGCAAGAGATTTGCTAGAGTACAAACGCTTGGGTACGACTCTCACAACGCCATTTTTCTCCATGCCAAAATTCCACAGGGGCATCATAAAATGACACACGTCTTCCCGCAGGAAGGACAAGTCACATAGCGGAGCAGCTTGGAAGTGATGGCATGGCTCTGTGTAGTGTGACAGCTCTGACATGGTCCCAGAGCAGAGCTCATGTGCTCTGGGCTCTGGCCTGTTTAGAAAAGACTAGCGCAGTGGGGAGACCATAGCTATGCTTAATGACCTAGGGGGAAAGGGAGGGTGTTTTTCCTCAGCAAGCAGAGGCTGACAGCATCTTGACTTGACAGCTGTTCAAATTCATGTTACCTCCTCTTCTTTCTGCCCCAGATGCTTTATTCACTGATGGGTAGCCACCTCATTTATCTATGCAATCCAGCAGAGAGTGCTCAGAAACCACACTTGAGGAGCATACATATTTGAAAGCAGTGATGATGAAAAATGGTCAGTTCGGTTAGAATTCCGTGGTACCATACAAGACATGAGAGGTCTGATCTTTGGGCTGGATGAGCCGGGGCTCATTCATCTCCATCCTTGTTACTGCTTCAGTATTGAAGAAGACTCAATCAGGGCGGTGATGAATGCCAGCTGGCAGCAGGCAGTGATAGAAAAAACAAAACAAATGAACAGGGGAGGCCAAATGAATGGAGGGCAGCAGTAGCTCTCACTCTGATTAAACATCAGAGTCATCAAAGGGGAAGAGGCCATTAGAGATAGACTGTATTGGCTGCCCAGCTATGGTTCTATTTTCAAAGAAAGACATACAGTATTATCGTGGTAGAGAGTTTCTGCTCTGTTGAGCCACACCAAATGTATTTGGTGAAACTGGGTGGAAAGACAGGAAGAAGAATGGCCTTCAAAAGGTGGTTTCTATTCATTTTTAGCAAAAGGAGAACCATTGTGTGTGAAAAGTTATATCACAGCTCAAAGCAAAACCCATGGCAAAAACTGCCTATAGGCAAAATCATGACAGTACATAACTCCTGAAAATCTGTCATTGGTGAAGCCCTATGAATCAGTGTTTAGCCCAAAAAGATGAAAGTAAAATGTTTTTAAATGTATCGTTAGCATATTAGCCTAATGCAAATCCCTATCATACAAAGTCACACTGGAGTCCATTATTCAACAGTAATGTGAGGAAGTTAGTCAGTTGTGACACTTTTGAAGGATTCCAGTGCCTGTTAAAAAAAAATGCTTAGCATGCATGTTCAGGGTCACAGCTCAGTGCCTTAGGTACATACCATCTGCTTCACCCCTGTGGAGGCCAGCAACTTGAACGCCGAAGGCAGGCGGGGCCCCGAGGTTCCTGACACCAACGGGCGAGTAATGATGGATTGTCAACATGTGCCCCGCCCCCTCGCCAGGCCAGGAAAAGAGATACAAGGCTGCTGAGCACAGCGTAATCTCCCCACGACATGCTGTTTGACACGTGTTGCGGCTGGGGAGAGATCGTTGAGATTCGCCCATTGATCCACACACTTCTCCAAAGGCTCATTTGAATAAAATGGGTGCATTTTTTCTCAGAACAGCGAGACACCATCAAAAGTGTCAATGTGTCTCCATGGAGAACGGAGCAGGGTCGTGATCCGCAGAGGACATCTCTAGGGGAACGAGAGGCTGATCTGAATAAAAGGTGTCGTGCAGACAGAGGGACATGATTGGAGGGAAGGAAATGGGAAGTAATCAAGAGCTAACTGGAAAGAGAGAGATGTAATTTCTGTGCCTTGAATGACGTACTAATAGTCTCATTCTAAGTGACAAGCAAGATGAATAGAGGTAAAGGACGTGAGAGATATTATAGTATCTCATTAAGATGAGTTATTTAAAGCAAGAGTCTTAAAGAAGCTGGTATTCGTCCTTCCAAATGCTTGACCTCTCTTTTTGACATTTTAGCAACGCCATTTACCATAAGCCTACATGCTGCTCGTGGCATGATTTTAGATCTATAGTCTAGTTTCAATCCAATTATTCTTTGCAATCATGCATGTACAGTAATCTCAGAAAAATCCATTATTGCTTGATGCAGCCCTATCACTGTTCAAATAAATGGAATGTCGTGACCTGTATTGAGTATCTGTCACTTAACATATAAAAACTGTCTACTGCATAAAGGCAGCTTGTGTGTTGCAGAGATGTTGTGGGTGAAAGTAGCCAGGTAACATGAGAAAGGCCCTTTTTCTCTCTGCTCCCTCATAAATTTGCTGGGCACTAAGACGAGCCTCTTATCACTAAAAGGTCATAAAGTGGCTCAAGGGGGCCGTTAAGCTGGCTCTCTCTCACTCCGACCTCACTGGCGTGCCAGCACATTTAGCACAAGACGCTCTGAAAGCACTTCAGATGGTAGGCACCTCCTTGCTCCATCAATGATGTGGGAATGGAGCCATGTTGGAGATTATAGGCTTTGGATCCACATCTGCTGATGAGGACGAAGGCTGGAGACAAAAAGGTGGAAAATCTCTAACAATGCACAAATAGTCAAAGGACGTCCCAGCGCCAATTGATGAGGGATCAATACGTAGGAAGAGCCAAATAATTAAGAGCCTCGTTGTTTTAAGAGCCAATGTTGTTTTACTGCCTCTTCTTTAGTTACTCTTCTTTAGTTGCTGCCTCTTCTTTAGTTACTCTTCTTTAGTTACTGCATCTTCTTTAGTTACTGCCTCTTCTTTAGTTACTCTTCTTTAGTTACTGCCCTCTTCTTTAGTTACTCTTCTTTTCTTTAGTTACTGCATCTTCTTTAGTTACTCTTCTTTAGTTACTCTTCTTTAGTTACTGCATCTTCTTTAGTTACTCTTATTTAGTTACTGCCCTCTTCTTTAGTTACTCTTATTTAGTTACTGCCCTCTTCTTTAGTTACTCTTATTTAGTTACTGCCCTCTTCTTTAGTTACTCTTCTTTAGTTACTGCATCTTCTTTAGTTACTGCCTCTTCTTTAGTTACTCTTCTTTAGTTACTGCATCTTCTTTAGTTACTCTTATTTAGTTACTGCCCTCTTCTTTAGTTACTCTTATTTAGTTACTGCCCTCTTCTTTAGTTACTCTTCTTTAGTTACTCTTCTTTAGTTACTGCCTCTTCTTTAGTTACTCTTCTTTAGTTACTGCCTCGTCTTTAGTTACTCTTATTTAGTTACTATCCTCTTCTTTAGTTACTCTTCTTTAGTTACTGCCTCTTCTTTAGTTACTCTTATTTAGTTTCTGCCCTCTTCTTTAGTTACTCTTATTTAGTTACTACCCTCTTCTTTAGTTACTCTTATTTAGTTACTGCCCTCTTCTTTAGTTACTCTTATTTAGTTACTGCCCTCTTCTTTAGTTACTCTTCTTTAGTTATTGCCTCTTCTTTAGTTACTGCCTCTTCTTTAGTGTTCAAACTGCAAATACAGTTCTTTTCTTCTCTTTTTTTGACCCAGCAGGAGCAGAATGATTAATTATATCTACTGCACTGTCTTCCATCTGGCAGGGTTACTAATATCCTCAGGATGAATGACTCCTTAAACTGCTACCGTTTCATCTTGGAAGTTTTTGATGTAAAAAGTTATCGTAATTTCAGTGCAAATGAACCATTTTCTTTCTAATAATTGGTGTGCTTATCAGGGCCGTCGTCAGCGTTCGCGGGGCCCGGGACAAGATGAGCTTAAATCAGACACTGCACAAAAACTAAAAATGGATCAAAATCAATGTTGCTGCCAATCTTTGACATCCCAGGCTCTGATAATCCCCTCGCCAAACAAACAAACAAACAAACAAACAAACAAACAAAGGACAAAAAAACTACTTATATTATCATAATATATCATTATCATATATATATTATCATGTTGTTTGTGTTTTTTTACACTATAGAGCACAGTGGCATTATGTACAAGCTGGCATTTAAAGGGTTAAAATTCTGAAAATTACAGTGTTTAAGTTCTCTAGAAGCCTTAGTAAGTTTACATGCACTTAAAAAAATCTAATTCTTGCGTTAGTCCGCCTAAAACCGGACTTTTGAAATGTATGTAAACATGTTAGCTCGACTGAAATCGAAGTTATAAAAGTCCAACTAACGCACCCAGATAATGCGTACTGACTGTTTACAATAAGTTCTCTACAAGCTTTATTGTCTTTGGAGACAGCGTTTAACTTCTCTACAAGCCTTATTGTCTTTGGAGACAGCGTTTAACTTCTCTACAAGCCTTATTGTCTTTGGAGACAGCGTTTAACTTCTCTACAAGCCTGATTGTCTTTGGAGACAGCGTTTAACTTCTCTACAAGCCTTATTGTCTTTGGAGACGGCGTTTAACTTCTCTACAAGCCTTATTGTCTTTGGAGACAGCGTTTAACTTCTCTACAAGCCTTATTGTCTTTGGAGATGGCGTTTAACTTCTCTACAAGCCTTATTGTCTTTGGAGACGGCGTTTAACTTCTCTACAAGCCTTATTGTCTTTGGAGACAGCGTTTAAGTTCTCTACAAGCCTTATTGTCTTTGGAGACAGCGTTTAAGTTCTCTACAAGCCTTATTGTCTTTGGAGACAGCGTTTAACTTCTCTACAAGCCTTATTGTCTTTGGAGACAGCGTTTAACTTCTCTACAAGCCTTACTGTCTTTGGAGACAGCGTTTAACTTCTCTACAAGCCTTATTGTCTTTGGAGACAGCGTTTAACTTCTCTACAAGCCTTATTGTCTTTGGAGACAGCGTTTAACTTCTCTACAAGCCTTATTGTCTTTGGAGACATCGTTTAAGTGATGAGAGAATAACAATGCAGGCAAGAGCGCAGCTAGAGGAGTCCTTGAGCATGAGCGGTGAAAGATTAGTCCATCCCGCTGGCATCCAAGCAGACCCAGATATCCTAAATTCCCTTCGAGTTTTGATTTCTTGGTCAGAAATAACAAGCCCCGAATTATTAGTGCACGTTTACACCATACGCCAATCCCACGCCAATCCCACGCCAAAGCCACGCAGTTTCATTTCAGCATCCTTGTTAACAGGTGAGTCCGTTCACACCAGCCGCACGCCACGCCACGCTGACGCCACGCCAAAGCCACGCTGATCCAATAGTTTCAGCTTCTGTTCTATTTTCCAAGCGTGCTGCGCGCTGATCCCCAGCTGCTATGAAGTCATTGCAATTTGTGAGGGCGGGAGGGGCCGGAGGAACAGCTCCCAGAGACTGTTCCTGGTGTGAGCTGTTCAGATCAGCTTGAGCCTGCCTCAAGCTTCAGTCCTGCATGGATTTGGCGTATGGTGCGTTTGAGCGGTTACACTGTATGAAGCTCGTCACATCATAGCAGAAGGGACAGTGTGGCTGAACAAGCAAAATCTAATGAAAGCCAGGGACACATTTCATACAGAATCAGGAATACAATTGGGAACATACCCCAAAAGAATTCTCTCAGATAGCATTTCTCCACTCTGGATTTTCACACTCTCCCTGCATAACCCATAGTTTTGAAGTTAGTCTTATACATCTCTATGTACAAAGGAAAACTTTTGAAAAACATACTGAAACCATAGCATCTGGGGAGGTAAGGCAAGAAAGTGTCCAAGCTTTGATATAGTCCGTTGCCCGCCTCAATCTCTCTGTGAATATTGAACCAATGAGGCACCATAGCACAGAAAAACCAATATGTAATTTCCCCCAGACGCTCCTGGGCCTTCATCTGTTTGCACCCAGTAGAGTGCTGTGTTCATGTTATAGCCATCATTCAACTGAAAGCTGCGAGTGAGGCTTCCACACTGCTTTCTTACAGAGGGCCACCATAGGCACAAACCCTTCAAAGGATGTATTTCTCTAGACTGAGATGAGAAAAATCAGTAATACTTGACAAACTCTGGTTTCGTACATGTACAAGTGTAAGTTCCTTACACATACAGTACATCTCATTTATATCAAGGAGATTTACAATACATTGAAATGTATTTCACTCATTTTAAAAGGTAACTGATAACGGATTAAAATGATTGAAAAATGAACATGAACGAATTAGCAATGGAGCATGTCAATTTATTGTGCAAACATTTCAGAATAAAAGTCCCCTAAGCAATTCAAGGCAAGGCAAGTGTATTTGTATAGCACATTTCTTACACAGAGTTTATATATATATATATATATATATATATATATATATATATATATATATATATATATATATATATATATATATATATATAGTTACGCCGATGGTACTGATGGGGGATATCTGTCTAGTAATGGATGAAAAAATGTGTAGCCAACAAAATGTCCCCAGCTATTTCAGTGGCCAACATCAACAAGTTTGTGTCAATAATGTTTGACATGTCGCGATGTTTGTGAAATGGTAATCATATGATGAGATGTGAGATCATTTCACTTGGTATAGATGTTACGGAAAGTGGATTGTCAGTTTCCAAAAATAAAATGTCATCATGCAGTGGCTACCATTTGTCGAGTAAACATACATTGATAATGCATGTATTATGCTCAAGTATCCCAGTTAATTTCTAAGTATTTTAGTTTTACGTTTTACGTTCTAATTAAGTCCATTACTGCAGCCCCACTCCCAACTCCTGATTCTTTCACACTTCAAGATGCAACTGGAAGTGAGACGCTTGCATTGTAACCTCTGGATGAGGCATCGCTTTTGCTGTGCTAAATACAGGCCAGTTATTTCATAGTCTCTTAGAACAGACGAGTTGGCTTCCGCAATTTTAATTTGCTTCCGCCATACCGTCTGTACTTCGTGGGGGAGAATCATGCACCAACCGGAATGGGAAGCAGAAAGGCGGGTCTTCCGCTCATTAGTCCAATCAGAATTTTTTTAAGGCGGGTCTTCCGCTCATTAGTCCAATCAGAATTTTTTTCCGTGGACACACGTGTCGTGATTGGTCGGATTTTGTCGAACTTCCTTCCAGTCTGAAGGTTTTTTTCCCAACTTCCTTGTGCATGTTCTGGGGGTGTAACGTACAGACTGTTTAGCTGCATTCGCCGGATGTAGATGAGACAGTCTGTTTTAAGAGACTAGTCATTTCACCTCATGTGGATGAGATAACTGTGGGCCTCTATCTAATCTATAGGGATGACGCCAGGCCTCACCAACCAGTGTCATTAGATACAGCCACCAGTTGGATTTCATTTTTCTCTGCATTTGTTCACAGACTTTCTGCACACTTGATGTCCACCTAACCCAGAGCCCATCCTTCTGCCAGAGTCAGAGAAGCAGATGATGAAAGATGACCTAGATTGCTTCTGCGAAGTCGGGCTGTGTGTGATAGAAAATGAGGTGGTGTGTGTCTGCGAAGCAAATCTGGCCTCATTCCCCCTGGTCATCATAAACATACTGTAAGGCACAAACACTGCAATTCTCCATGGACAGACAGACCGAATTAAAACTTTCTCGCCGCTTACTGCATCTCTTGTCCTTATATGCAGGCTCTTTTATATTTGCACAGCGAAAGGTTTGCCAAACATTGTTGGCAGTGCCTCACCCTACCTTGTATCCAACCACAGTAATAAGGCTAGCGTTATTCAAATGAGATTCCCTCCATCCAAATAGGGCGGCTGAGAATCTGTAAGCACTGCCTCAAAAGAGACCGTACACATCCAAACATAAGATCCCACTACCATCGCTGCATGCAAAATACTCAGCCGCTGAAGTAACCCAGACTCGAGGAAACGTTTTAACGTATTCGTTTTTGTACATGCTTGCATTTCCATCCTATTTGGTACATTGATTTTGGCACGCACCAAATGGTGCAATTATTAGCACATATACTGTGCAAGCAACTAATGATTATGAAATGGAATGGGGCTGATCTGATACATGTATGTGTGGAGAGTGCAGGACTTTGCTGTGGAATTTCCCATCTAGGCTATTAACATCATGTAAAAATGGGGACTCTGTGCTAGTGACCTGTTGATGAGGACTATTCTACTAATGGGAGCATGTAATGCTGATGTTTCATCTTGAATTACACTACCAGCCAAAAGTTTGGACACACATTTTCCTTTGTTTTCACTATTTTCCCCACATTTCAGAATAACAGTCAAAACATTAAAACTATCAAATAACACCAATACAATTCTGCAGTGACCCCCCCAAAAAGTGTGAAAACAAGTGTGAAACAAATCTGTTATATTTTAGATTCTTTAAAGTACCCACCCCTTTGTCTTGATGGAAAGGCAAAGGCTTTGAAAAGAAATGCATGTATACGCATCAACTTATATTTGTGTAAAGTAACACATATCAAGCATTCAAGCATACACCTTTAGATGAAGAGAATGCAAAACAGAACATTCAATCAGGTGTGTCCAAACGTTTGACTGTTAGTGTATATCTGAGTCCAGTGATTTCTGAATCCTCCTCAAACCACAACAGACTGCATGACCCTGGCTCCAGCATGACCCTGGCTCCAGCATGACCCTGGCTCCAGCATGACCCTGGCTCCAGCATGACCCTGGCTCCAGCATGACCCTGGCTCCAGCATGACCCTGGCTCCAGCCTGCTGTCCATGAGAGGGCAGTTTGTGATGAATGAAGGCATCTTTGGATCACGGCTGCTCTTGAGCTCAGTGGCTGTTCCAGCCTCCCTCTCCTGCCCCGCCCCCTCCACCGCAGAGCTCAGTGGCTGTTCCAGCCTCCCTCTCCTGCCCCGCCCCCTCCACCGCAGAGCTCAGTGGCTGTTCCAGCCTCCCTCTCCTGCCCCACCCCCTCCACTGCAGAGCTCAGTGGCTGCTCGGCGGTGCTGAGAGGACAATGTCTTTCCCTACGTGAGGCTTCCTCTGCCAGCTGACAGCCACCATGCCATGCTGCCCTCTGCGTCTGCGGACATAATTAACTTTCCCTCCACTGGCCAGCGCCCAGCTCTAATTGGTCTCAGACAGAGGCGGGACGTTTAGTCTCTCTCTCTCTCTCTCTCTCTCTCTCTCTCTCTCTCTCTCTCTCTCTCTCTCTTTCACAAACACACAGACACACACACACATTTGAATGATTTATTTATGTCCACATAAATACAAGTATAGAAAGGGCATAAACACTATTAATGCAGTCAGATATGAAGGAGTTAGTCAGTTACAAAAGTGCCTAATTGGCAACCGCACTAATGCATACACACAGGACAATGGCAGGTTGATGGATACAAAAAGCAGCGCCTCCTCCATATTGAACAGCTACCAATAATAAACAGCTCACTAACTGCTTGGCCCTTCTCTCGGGAGAGCAGCCGTCTGAAGGCCCCTCACAACCACTTATGTACATGACCAGACTGCCAAATATGAAAACTGTCTAAAAGTTTACACTTGTCGCCCAGCTGTGAAATGGTCTGTAGCTGTTGATATTTCAGCATCTTGGTTGGAAAGGTTTCCTCCAGGCTGTGGTCACACAGGGACAGCCATTTAAGTATGACCAACTTACCACTAATTGTGCTAACTTCACTTTTGATTATTTTGGTTTCACTATGTACAATTGTCTTTGTATGCAACTTGTTTCAATTCTAAGCTTTTCCTGTCACATGACCGAGTTGACCCACTTGACTGCGTCATGTGGGTATTTAAAGATGGCGTCTTTCTTATGTCAGTTTGTCTGAGGAAGGGCACAGGGCCAATGCATATCTTGCCCGGGCCTGGGACCAAATGTTTATGGTACCAAGTTTATGGACACTTAGAGGGTTATTGTGCTTTTTGCTTCAATTGAGTGTACCTGTGCTGTAAATCTTAAAATATGCAAGTGGCTGGTAGATGTGCTTCACTCACCAGCAAACAAAAAACAATGGTAATCTGTTGATTGCTGGTCAAATTTGAACATTGACTAGCTATTTGGCTGGTGGACAAAATAGTTATATTTTGGAGGCTGTATTGGGTACAGCTGTACAGGTGAGTTT
>NC_139625.1:82164628-82167128 GCF_964638095.1 Poromitra crassiceps | reverse complement strand
AACATGTCATGGCTGGAGGAAGGCCTTCTGAACATGTCATGGCTGGAGGAAAGTCTTCTGAACATGTCATGGCTGGAGGAAAGCCTTCTGAACATGTCATGGCTGGAGGAAAGTCTTCTGAACATGGCATGGCTGGAGGAAAGCCTTCTGAACATGTCATGGCTGGAGGAAAGTCTTCCGAACATGTCATGGCTGGAGGAAAGCCTTCTGAACATGTCATGGCTGGAGGAAAGCCTTCTGAACATGTCATGGCTGGAGGAAGGCCTTCTGAACATGTCATGGCTGGAGGAAAGTCTTCTGAACATGGCATGGCTGGAGGAAAGCCTTCTGAACATGTCATGGCTGGAGGAAAGTCTTCCGAACATGTCATGGCTGGAGGAAAGCCTTCTGAACATGTCATGACTGGAGGAAAGCCTTCTGAACATGTCATGGCTGGAGGAAAGCCTTCTGAACATGTCATGGCTGGAGGAAAGTCTTCTAAACATGTCATGGATTTCTTTGGAACGTGATAAAGATCTGTGCAGGGACTTCCATGTTCCAGCGCGCTCTCCACAGCGTGATGGATTGCCAGGGTGTACAGTAATGTGGAAAATGCTCCACAGCGTCACAACAACACCTATTATTTCCCCCAAAGATCAATCCTGCTTTTCTTTAATGACACTGTAAATCCTTTCAGTCATTAAGAAAGGAACCATCGACTGGGGGGTTGTGGACATTTCTGGAATGATGTGAAATAGCAGTCGATCGCCGTACTTTCAGCGCATCCATAGGATGCAATCGATTGCAGTACGTTTGGAGAAATTCTTCGCACGGTCACTCTCTCTGCCAGCTCAATTTGACCCCTCTGGAGTGTTCAAAGGCAAGCCACAGTAGAGATTCCCCTAAATATGTCATTCTTTGTTAAATTAATTGTAATAACAAGCTCTATTCTCTCGCCCCTGTAAGCTGTTTTCTGTCAGCATATTTTATCCCCCCCCACAGCTTGTGATGCAGAACTCAGCAGTTTAGCCTTTAAGTTACTGGAGGGTTTTTCATGGGAGGTGAAGTCTGAGAAGTCTCAAATTGGACCAAATGAAAGCTTAAAGATCGCTTGGCTACCATTTGCAATGTCAGTTTTTGTTTCATGGCTATTTGCATTGTGTCAACACAACTTCCACACTAAATCCTACATGTGGCATCTTTATTTCCTTCTTAATCTTTAATTTAATTCCACACCACATAAACAAGCAGCTAATCTGACAGCGGATACAATGGAAATCTGAGGTTTTGCTGCTACAGCACTGACTCCAGCCTAGTTACATTGGAACAGTGTGTGGTATCTGCTACAGCACTGACTCCAGCCTAGTTACATTGGAAGAGTGTGTGGTATCTGCTACAGCACTGACTCCAGCCTAGTTACATTGGAAGAGTGTGTGGTATCTGCTACAGCACTGACTCCAGCCTAGTTACATTGGAACAGTGTGTGGTATCTGCTACAGCACTGACTCCAGCCTAGTTACATTGGAACAGTGTGTGGTATCTGCTACAGCACTGACTCCAGCCTAGTTACATTGGAACAGTGTGTGGTATCTGCTACAGCACTGACTCCAGCCTAGTTACATTGGAACAGTGCAGGGGCGTATCTACGGGTGGGCCTGGGTAGGCACACGCCCACCCACTTCTTGCCCTGGCCCACCCAAATTTTTTTTTTTTTTTTTTTTTTTTTAATTGGTTGTTTTCTAGAGGCAAACTTGCTGCTGCATTGCTAGCCGATGGTTTTGTTACTTTTGTAAAAACGCAGGGCACATCATCTCCAGAGTCTAATGCATGACAACTTCATGACATCTAGGAATTTTGTTCTCTCTGTGGATAAATAAACCAGAGGGCGTCTTGTTCAAACTTGAAGCAGCCTCAGTGTTGTTATTTTTTAAACTCACAGCAGTATGGATCAGTGGTTCTAATTTCTGTATAAAGTAACAGTATACACACAAGTATAATCATTCATGTATGCAACATTTGGCACCTATATGTAACCTTTTAAGGTTGAGATAATTGTATTATCATTATATGGTCCAAATATTTCAGTAAAGCACTTGAACACTTGAAATATTCTTGCTTGGGTGGTATCATTCTACTTGAAATGATGGTCAAATGCATTATTTTTAGTAAAATAACACGTCAAATTTTTTGGGTGGCCGGCCTTCGGCCGGCCACCCGAGTGGGCCCGGCCTTCGGCCGGGCATCTGCACCCCTTCCTATCCAGGCCCACCCAATTTGATCCAGGCCCACCTATAATTCAATTTCTGCATACGCCCCTGGAACAGTGTGTGGTATCTGCTACAGCACTGATCCCAGCCTAGTTACATTGGAAGAGTGTGTGGTATCTGCTACAGCACTGACTCCAGCCTAGTTACATTGGAACAGTGTGTGGTATCTGCTACAGCACTGACTCCAGCCTAGTTACATTGGAAGAGTGTGTGGTATCTGCTACAGCACTGACTCCAGCCTAGTTACATTAGTA
>NC_139625.1:81997128-82159628 GCF_964638095.1 Poromitra crassiceps | reverse complement strand
TGAGGTGTCGGACTCGTGAGGTATCGGACTCGTGAGGTATCGGACTAGGGGGCAGTCCCCAATAAAGTAGCTTCAGTGTGTGGCCTCTCCGCTACAGTGTGTCGATGTAGCTCTGCACGCTGATGCTATGAGCCGCTACAGTGTGTCGATGTAGCTCTGCACGCTGATGCTATGAGCCGCTACAGTGTGTCGATGTAGCTCTGCACGCTGATGCTATGAGCCGCTACAGTGTGTAGATGTAGCTACAGTGTGTAGATGTAGCTACAGTGTGTAGATGTAGCTCTGCACGCTGACGCTTCAAAGTCCAAAGAATAATCTGTTTGTATCATTGTCAGTATTGTGCAGCCCTAGCCTCCATAATATGGCATTGGCTATAGAGACAGTCCGCATGTCTGGGAACGCCCATACAGGCTCTAGGAATGCCCACAATAGACGTTGGGTTAGCCTGGGGCCGGGGTCAGGGTGGGGTAAATTCCCCCGTTCTATCCATTCAGCAAAGTTAGAATTTAGCTGATAGCCCAGCCCAGGCAGACACGATCGGGGATTTAACCACCGCAGTAAACGCACATCTGAGCAGACGTCTTGTGTTCTGCTCTAGAACCCCCAAACCTGTAGTTTAGAGCCGCAGCACCGTCTTTTGGTGAGTCAGCCCATGAGATATACTGTATGGCCGGTTTTGCCCCACTCGCGCGCCAGCCGTTTCACATTTTGTGGGCGTACCCAGACATGCGGACTGTCTCTATACGTTCAAACACACACACACACACACACACACACAAACACACACACACACACACACACACACACACACACACACACACACACACACACACACACACACACACACACACACACACACCTACTGTAGGGTGTCTTCATTCGACTATGAGAATACTGTGAGATAGTGAGACTGGGGTCATGTAAACACTTGTATGTTATGTTTGTGTGTAATGTGCTGTATGCTTCATGTGACATGGTGACAGCATTCAGCTCTTGGCTCTGGGATAAATTGTAGGAAGGTAAGACGGGAATAACAGAAACATACAAAAGGGAAAAACGTGCGTGCAGTTTGTGACAGAGGGAAATGATTTATGTTTCTTAAAAGAAACATGACAATCTGCTCTGCTCACAGTCACAGCAGGACTGCATGGGAATGATAATATGAGGAGAACTCTCAGCAATACATGATAATGGCATCATCATATTAGTCTGATCATCATAATAAGGGCGATAATTAAGTGATTATGTGGTCATTTTGCTGCCTATTGTCTCTGTCTCCGGAGAGGCCACACACTGTCATCACAGGCACACACATACGCACACACACACACACTGTCATCACAGGCACACACATACGCACACACACACACACTGTCATCACAGGCACACACATACGCAGACACACACATACGCACACACATACGCACACACACACTGTCATCACAGACACACACATACGCACACACACACTGTCATCACAGACACACACACACACACACACACACACACACACACTGTCATCACAGGCACACACATACGCAGACACACACATACGCACACACACACTGTCTCACAGACACACACACATACACACACACACACACACTGTCATCACAGGCACACACATACGCACACACACACACTGTCATCACAGACACACACATACGCACACACCCACACTGTCTCACAGACACACACATACGCACACACACACACACACTGTCATCACAGACACACACATACGCGCACAGAGGTACACTGCCTGCTGCTTTTTTGGGGGGACTGTTAGCGAAGCCATACACAACCCAGCCACCAGAATAAAACGTTGGCATTTTGCGTTTGTGTCTGCAAACCAGGGATGTCGAGCTCAATGTAAATTTGAAAACCTCGCCACCTTTCAATGTTAAACACAAATAAAACAACTTTAAAAATAACTTTGGTTATATTTGGTTTGGTTATGCAAGTAAAACAATGTTAGTTATGTTTCGGCAAGTAAAACCTGCGGGTTAATTGTCTTACAATAAATAACAACAACTTTAAATGTGACGTACGATTGAAATGTAGACTTTGGACAGGCTGGGGATGGAACACGGCTCTCCGGTGTGAAAGCCAAGTGTTTACTCCCTCCATCCACCCTGACCACAGCACCCTTACTGACCACCACGCTATCTCAATAGCAGATCTATGACATCCAGGGATTGCAGAAACGTTCAATGCCGACATTTTATTCTGGTGACTGGGCTGCCATACATCACTGGCTTGCACAGCTGAACCCTGCTGCAGCAGTAAAGTGATGCTAAAGCTCTGTTGCCTTCATTTAACTTCACTCTGCATCGAGGAGAGGGAGGTGTGTGTGTGTGTGTGTGTGTGTGTGTGTGTGTGTGTGTGTGTGTGTGTGTGTGTGTGTGTGTGTGTGTGTTTGTGTGTGTGTGTGTGCGTGCGTGCGTACGTGCGTGCGTGCGTGTGTGTGAAGGGGTCTAGATGGGGGGGCGAAGGGGTCTAGATGGGGGGGCAGACCTCCGGATGTAATTAGGGGAAAGGCGTTAACTGGTAATGGGTTTGGAACACAGTCAAACGGTCTAGAGCCACGGTTCAGGAGTCAAACAGTCTCCTGAACATTACATTACATTACGTCATTTGGCAGACGCTTTTATCCAAAGCGACTTACAATAACACATTCTTTGTCAGCAATAGAGCAATCAACTATGGAGCACAGTCTATGACAACTACAACTTCTGAAGGAACAGTGGTACAAGTTTAGGTTAGTGGTACAAGGTTGCTTGTTTTTTTTTAGTTTTTTTTTTTTTTTTTAGAAAGAGAGAGAGCGAAGTTAGATCAAGAAGGGCCCAGATGGAGCCTGAAAAGGTGTGTCTTTAGTCTTTTCCGAAAGATCGGCAGTGATTCAGCTTTCCTGACCGAAGGTGGCAGCTCGTTCCACCATTGAGGTGCCAGGGACGAGAAGAGTCGAGATCGGGATGAGCGACTTTTGAGCCCCCGTAGCGAAGGAGGGGCGAGGCGACCTGCACTGGTGGAGGAGCGAAGGGAGCGCTGAGAGGTTTGGAACCTGACCATGGATTGCAGGTACCGGGGAGCTGACTGGTGTACTGCCCTGTAGGCCAGTACCAGTGTCTTGAATTTGATGCGGGCCGAGATGGGAAGCCAGTGGAGCTCCTGGAAGAGGGGAGGGACGTGAGAGAATTTGGGTTGGTTGAATATCAGACGGGCTGCAGCGTTCTGAATGAGCTGAAGCGGTCGGATGTCGGTGGCAGGTAGGCCGGCCAGGAGCACGTTGCAGTAGTCCAGGCAGGAGGAGACGAGAGACTGGACCAGGAGTTGAGTCGCTTCTCTTGTGAGAAAGGGACGGATTTTGCGGATGTTGTAGAGAGAGAACCTACAGGAGCGCGCTGTAGCAGCTATGTTGGCAGAGCAAGACAGCTGGTTGTCAAGGATCACCCCAAGGTTCTTAGCTGTTTGGGAGGGAAGTACAGTGGTGTTGTCAATGGAGATGGAGAGATCTGCGAGAGGGCAGTCTTTTCCTGGGAGGAAGAGTAGCTCGGTCTTACCAAGGTTGAGCTTGAGGTGGTGGGCAGACATCCAGTCGCCAATGTCTTTGAGGCATGCAGAGATGCGAGCCTCGATTTGAGTGTCAGAGGGGGGGAAGGAGAGGAAAAGCTGGGTGTCATCAGCATAGCAGTGATAAGAAAAGCCATGAGAAGAGATCACATAGGCAAGAGATCTGATATAGAGAAGGAAAAGTAAGGGGCCCAGGACTGAGCCCTGGGGGACACCGGTGGTAAGAGGACAGGATCTGGAGAGGGACCCTCTCCATGAGACCTGGTATGAGCGGTTCGAGAGGTAGGAAGCAAACCAGGAGAGTGCAGAGCCTGAAATGCCGAGGTCAGACAGAGTGGAAAGAAGGATTTGGTGGTTGACTGTATCGAAGGCAGCAGACAGGTCAAGGAGGACAAGAACAGAAGACAGGGATGAGGCCTTAGCAGTGTGAAGGGCCTCTGTGGCAGCAAGAAGAGCTGTCTCAGTGGAGTGAGAGGCTTTGAAACCGGACTGCAGAGGGTCCAGGAGGTCATTTTGGGAGAGATAGAGAGAAAGTTGTTCGGACGCTGCTCGTTCGAGGGTTTTGGAAAGGAATGAGAGAAGAGAGACAGGTCTGTAGTTGTGAATAGCAGTAGGGTCAAGGGAGGGTTTCTTAAGCAGAGGCTTGACTCTTGCAGTCTTTAGAGCAGGCGGGACAAGACCAGAGGACAGAGAGGAGTTAATGAAGGTAGTGAGGAAGGGAGATATGTTAGGTGAGATGGTTTGGAGGAGAGAGGAAGGGATAGGATCGAGGGGGCAGTAAGTGGCTCGGTTAGAGCTGATGAGTCAAACAGTCTATATTTCAGGAGTCAAACAGTCTATATTTCAGCAGTGAGCCATACTGCACAATTTCACAGACATGTCATGAATATTGCAGCAGTGAGATGTTTCCTCAGCAGCATCAAAGCAGTCTGGGGTCCAGGAGGAGTAAATGCCACCAGGTTCAAACATCAAGACCCTGTTCAGAATCGGTCCCTATGGCAGAAATAGTGGACTATTTAGTGTGTTTGCCATTTTTTCGTAGTGTCCGAATTCTCAATTGTTAATTTGATTCACTAGTCCACTATAAAATACCCACAATGCACAGCGATTTCTAGTGAACAGCGAATGTACCCTACATTTTCGCCGGTATACCACAATGCAATGCGGTTGTCTTTACTGAATGAGAAGAAGAAAGTCGTTAGCTCGCGAGCTAACAAGCTTGTGAGCTACTTGACCAGCACAGCTTGCTATTAGGAGACAGCACCATAGTTGACACCATAGTTGTGACGCAATGATCTTCAGAAAATAAATCTGTGTAGTGTCTGAAACTCATTTGATCGTTCCCCATATAGTTCACTATATGATAAACACCACATGGGTATTTTTTTTTATTTTTTTTATTTAGCCTTTATTTAAACAGGTAACATCACATTGAGACCAAGGTCTCATTTACAAGTGTGACCTGTTCAATAATAATAGTGAATAGTGAGTGAGTGAGTGAGTGAGTGAGTGAGTGAATGAGTGAACCATTCTGAACACAGCTAGTCTGACTCATATCACGTCACCTTTCATGTTAACGTGTGTGTGCAGTCCGTTCTTACTCTCAGCCGCGTAATATAACCCCACTCTGTCACGCACCTTGGGCGCTGGATGGAACGTACCTGGTATACCCTTACAACATACAAATATGATATGTCCAGGGAGGCACCGTTAATTAAGCCTTACAACATACAAATATGATATGTCCAGGGAGGCACCGTTAATTAAGCCTTACAACATACAAATATGATATGCACCGTTAATTAAGCCTTACAACATACAAATATGATATGTCCAGGGAGGCACCGTTAATTAAGCCTTACAACATACAAATATGATATGCACCGTTAATTAAGCCTTACAACATACAAATTTATGATATGTCCAGGGAGGCACCGTTAATTAAGCCTTACAACATACAAATATGATATGTCCAGGGAGGGCACCGTTAATTAAGCCTTACAACATACAAATATGATATGTCCAGGGAGGCACCGTTAATTAAGCCTTACAACATACAAATATGATATGCACCGTTAATTAAGCCTTACAACTTACAAATATGATATGCACCATTAATTAAGCCTTACAACATACAAATATTAAGCCTTACAACATACAAATATGATATGCACCGTTAATTAAGCCTTACAACATACAAATATGATATGCACCGTTAATTAAGCCTTAAAACATACAATTATGATATGCACCATTAATTAAGCCTTGCAACATACAAATATGATATTAAGCCTTACAACATACAAATATGATATTAAGCCTTACAACATACAAATATGATATTAAGCCTTACAACATACAAATATGATATGCACCGTTAATTAAGCCTTACAACATACAAATATGATATGCACCGTTAATTAAGCCTTACAACATACAAATATGATATGCACCGTTAATTAAGCCTTACAACATACAAGATATGTCCAGGGATGCACCATTAATTAAGCTGTTGCTGGAGCTGGTCTTCCAAGGCGAGACCGCCCAGAGGGGGAGACCCTAACCCTAAGCCTTTCCCTGGAGACCCTAACCCTAACCCATATCCAAACACTAAAGCTTAATTTATACTTATTAGAAAGTGTCGCTCAGCACATGGTCGCAGACGAAAAATAAAGTGTCGCTCATGTTGCTGCATTTATGCTTCTCTCCTCGGCTCAACGGTCACGTAACGCTATAGACAGAGGGAGGCAGAGAACTAGTGCAGACAGCCAAGAGAGGGAATGCTGTCAGTGAACCCACGTCGGAGGCAAGATGTAACTGC
The DNA here is from genome assembly GCF_964638095.1 of Poromitra crassiceps. Taxonomy (NCBI): domain Eukaryota; kingdom Metazoa; phylum Chordata; class Actinopteri; order Beryciformes; family Melamphaidae; genus Poromitra; species Poromitra crassiceps. The sequence goes on along the minus strand of NC_139625.1, from coordinate 82,153,234 downwards.
AGCCGCATATAACGACACACAACTCACCTCCTCTCTCTCTGGGAAGTTGGTCACGGTGTTCTTTGTGATTTTCACGAAGTCATACATCAAGGACATGCTGATAAAAATAGCGGGGACACGTTCATTCATTTCATTTCAACGAAAACGAAAACAAGGAAGTGAAGCGCGTGCCGTCTATATAGCCAATCAGACTTGCGCGACACATGTGACGTAGTCAGCGACACTAGACATTTCACTAGGTAGCAGACACTGCTCGCCGACACTTGAAAGTGTCGACTCAAGTCCTCATTTCTGTAGGCGACCGTTTCAAAAGTGTCGGCAGACAAAGCATAAATTGGGTTTAACCCTAACCAAGTGGCTAAAAAGTGGTTAAAAAAACTAAACCTTAAGTTTAGCCTAAAAAGTGGCTAAACCTAACCCCCCCCCCATGCCTAACCCTAAGAGACCCCTCCCCAATGCTTAAACCTAACCTGCGCCTCCAAAGGCCTAACTTGACCTTCCCTCACATGTGCACAGTGCTTGTTTAACAGTGCGCCTGTGGGCGTATCGTTTGACCACAAGGATACCCGGCGAATTTCATTCGGCGCCCAAGGTGCGCCAGAGCGGTGATGTATTACACGGCCGGAATGAGAATGTGTTTGCGCGCGTGCGTGTGTGCGTGTGTGTGTGTGTGTGTGTGTGTGTGCGTGTGTGTGTGTGTGTGTGTGTTTTAGCCTGGTTAGTGGCTCTCCTGCACGGCAGCGCGTTACCCTGTTCCACCCCCAGTGTGGAAGCACCCGTTACTGTCATCCAAATGAAAACAAGTCCATTCATCACGGCTTTAGAGACAACACACAAGTCAGAGGTGTGTGTGTGTGTGTGTGTGTGTGTGTGTGTGTGTGTGTGTGTGTGTGTGTGTGTGTGTGTGTGTGTGTGTGTGTGTGTGTGTGTGTGTGTGTGTGTGTGTGTGTGTGTGTGTGTGTGTGTGTGTGTGTGTGTGTGTGTCAGAGCGGTGAGAGAGGCCATGGAGCGTGCACAGCAGCCGAGAGCAGAGGTCTTGTGTTTATACTGAGGTAAACAACATGTCAGCCGAGCGGATATGAAAAGCGTGATTTGTTATCAAACACATTTGCGCTTCTCATCCAAAGCAGAAAGGTTACTTCCACATTTCTGCCAAAGGCCAAAGTTTATGAGCATAAATCTGCCTGCAGCTTGATGGACTATCACCACCGTCTAGCATTCAATTTTATGGTCATGTGATCCACTATTGCATGATAAAACACAGATGCAGGTGTGTGTGTGTGTGTGTGTGTGTGTGTGTGTGTGTGTGTGTGTGTGTGTGTGTGTGTGTGTGTGTGTGTGTGTGTGTGTGTGTGTGTGTGTGTGTGTGTGTGTGCGTGCGTGCGTGTGTGTGGCGGTGGCTCTCTGCTGCTGCCTTTCCTGTGCCACAGCGATGCTGCATGATACAGTATGATCTAATGCAGTGATACTCAAACTTTTTCATATGAAGGACCCCACATTTAATCCACATTATGGCCATGGACCCACATTTAATGACATTTTGTCTCTCGGACCCAAATCTGAGAATATTTGTATTGTCAGATTTGAGTTTGTCCAGGATTCCATCTATCCTGTATTGTAGGCAGAGAGATAACAGAGAAACTATCATCAAAATAGTCTACATTCTCTAATTGTGTTAACTTCTTGTAAATGAAATCATGGTGATTTTTTTCTAATTTGGCAATTTGCTGCGGACGCCCCCTGGAACCACCTCGAGGACTCTTGGTGGTCCCCGGACCCCACGTTGAGAACCACTGATCTAATGTTCACTTAATTACATTCAAATGTCATTGGCTAAGTAATGCTCAACCAGGAAACCACTCATAAATTTACTGGCCTTAATTCATCTTCTCTTCTCCACACTCAAATTACAGTAATTTATTCAAAAATGTTCTCAAAAGCCAGCAGCCTGAGCAGGGGAATGGCTGGCTTCTCATGCTAGATTCTTTTTAATACTGTAGTTTAATTTATGAATCAACTCAAAAAAACACATCAATTAATTTGTGTTTGCAAGCTCGGCCAAAGGTCTCCCTCTTATCACTGCACCATCTTTTCCTCATTTGCCTCCTGCCTCCTTTGAGAGCTGAAAAAGGAAAATTCCTTCTCATTCACACATGCAAAACAACGCTCCCCGTATCTCCCCAAACTTCTATTGCCAAAAATAAATTAAAACTTTTGATCAATCTATTTGAAACGTGGGTGGATTTCAGACAAATAAATAGCACCTTGTCAGACTCTCCTTCAGAAAGTGGGGCATCTGTTGAGGTGATGTCTTTATAGTGGAGCCGTGTGTCTGATTCGAATGGATGGCTGGCTCTGTCAGGCGCTCCCTGTGTCCTGCACTAGCTTTTCATTAGTTTACGATAAGAAGCATTTTCCTTCCTTCCCCCTGGTTATTGAGCTAGATCACATCCGCCGCAACAAGAAAGAGGCGAGTGCGTCTGGGAGGATGCCTGCCTGACTTTCTTAGTGAAGAGATTTAAAGGTGTAAAGAAGGAGAGAGAGCACAGAGACCCCAGCTGAGTGTTACAGGTGCAAATAAGAAGAAGAAGAAGAAGAAGAAGAAGAAGAAGAAGAAGAAGAAGAAGAAGAAGAAGAAGAAGAAGAAGAAGAAGAAGAAGAAGAAGAAGAAGAAGAAGAGTGTTAAAGGTGTAAATCTAGCATCTTTTTCTGTCCGTTAAATGCTGGAAGTACGCTGGGGAGCGCTGATCTCAGCGCACAATATGCAAGGAAGCAGTCTAAAAGCAACGTTAGCTCAGTGCGGTAGCTAGCTTGATAGCTGACAGCTAACATTAGCTAACAACACACATACTGTACAGTGATTTAGCTCAACACTCACCAGAAATATTAAGCGTCTAGCCAATCTGCTCCCACAATTGAGCCTTTGTCTCTGTTGCGATAGTTTCTCCATATGATTAGTTGCCAGAAAAGGAGCACCCGACACCAGCGTCTTTCTGAAAAGTTAAAATATTTTCAGCTGGAAGCGCTGGGAGCCAGCGCACAAAAACGCCGGAGCGCTCTGGAAATAGACGCTGGGCGCAGCACATTTTCTCTAGACGTCCGTGCGCCCGCATGCGCTCTCTCCTCATTGGAAACAACTAAAAAAAGAGGCCGGAGCTGAGGAAAAGACGCTAGGTCGACACAGGCCCTAACACAGGCCCTAACACAGGCCCTAAGGGTGAAGGGGTTGTTTGGTGGATCGGCAGCGTTCTTATCTTGTAACTTCCTCGTTGTGAGAGTCCCGGTTCACGTCCCGACGTCTTCCATTTTTAACCCTCACATTAGCAAAGTTGTTTTAGTTGTCTAACCTTGGACTATGCATCCAGCACTTGAACAGGGCAGTCGCTTTTCTTTCTCGCTCTCCCTTATCTCCCTTCTTTCCCTCTGCCTGCAACAACACCCAGAGCAAACTTGGATTCGTCTACTCGAAATGACAAATATGGATTTATTGGATTTACTAAGCTGGTCTCTCAACGCAAATCAACTAAACTTTGAAGAATGCGGGGTCCGGGGAGCCCCCACCCTCTGCCCAGACGGATCTTTTCGCCGCGGGATACGGGAAGACAACAGCGATTGACCCTAGGCTGTGACGTCATGAAAATTGAGACGGGCGGTCAGTGAATTTGAACTGTGATATATCATAGAAATTCCACTGATCTGCAATAAGAACTAAGTTGTGAATCAGAGACTTGACACCTGCTGTTGACTTTCTGGTCTGTGTGACCCTGGTCTGTGTGACGTGAAAGGAATTCCAGGCAACCAAAACATTTCATCCTAATCTGGACTCTCTACTGCCAAGGACGCAGCTCTCCTGATATTTCGTCTACAACTGAGCTCTTCCCCCCCCCCCACAAACCCCCCTGCCTTGTTCCCCCCGACAGCTCTTGCATCATCCACCCCCCCCCCTCTCCCTCTTCCTCCGATACATTCCATCTGGCGCTGATGACAGCGAGCCACTTGCGATGTTTGAGGAGCTAATGCAACGGTGGCGCTGCGCACGCGGCGACCCGGCTGAGGGCAGTAGATGGTCTTTTGGAATCTGTACATAATGCAACAAATGTTTATGTATTGTATAATATTGAAGTGTGCCTTATTACTTTTTCAAACTAGTAATAATGTATTTCAATTCTGAAGTGTGCCTTCATTACTACTATCAAATTAGTAATGATGTTGTAATTTCCACTACTGTCTGATGTGAACCAAAGTGCCCTTCTGGGACATGTATTAAACTGATTGATTGATTGATTGATTGACCAAGTTGTTTTTCGTTGTCTAACCTTAACCAAGTTGTTCTAGTTGTCTAACCTTAACCATGTTGCTTTTCATTGTCTAACCTTAACCATGTTGCTTTAGTTGTCTAACCAACCAAGTTGTTCTAGTTGTCTAACCTTAACCATGTTGCTTTAGTTGTCTATCCTTAACCAAGTTGTTCTAGTTGTCTAACCTTAACCATGTTGCTTTAGTTGTCTAACCTTAACCATGTTGCTTTAGTTGTCTATCCTTAACCAAGTTGTTCTAGTTGTCTAACCTTAACCATGTTGCTTTAGTTGTCTAACCTTAACCAAGTTGTTCTAGTTGTCTAACCTTAACCATGTTGCTTTAGTTGTCTAACCAACCAAGTTGTTCTAGTTGTCTAACCTTAACCATGTTGCTTTTCATTGTCTAACCTTAACCATGTTGCTTTAGTTGTCTAACCTTAACCATGTTGCTTTAGTTGTCTAACCTTAACCATGTTGCTTTTCATTGTCTAACCTTAACCATGTTGCTTTAGTTGTCTAACCTTAACCAAGTTGTTCTAGTTGTCTAACCTTAACCATGTTGCTTTAGTTGTCTAACCTTAACCAAGTTGCTTTAGTTGTCTAACCTTAACCATGTTGCTTTAGTTGTCTAACCTTAACCATGTTGCTTTAGTTGTCTAACCTTAACCAAGTTGTTCTAGTTGTCTAACCTTAACCATGTTGCTTTAGTTGTCTAACCTTAACCAAGTTGCTTTAGTTGTCTAACCTTAACCAAGTTGCTTTAGTTGTCTAACCTTAACCATGTTGCTTTAGTTGTCTAACCTTAACCATGTTGCTTTAGTTGTCTAACCTTAACCAAGTTGTTCTAGTTGTCTAACCTTAACCAAGTTGTTCTAGTTGTCTAACCTTAACCATGTTGCTTTAGTTGCCTAACCTTAACCAAGTTGTTTTAGTTGCATAAACATAACCATTTTCAACCAGGAAACATGGCGCCGCCAATCCCACAGAGTCCGTTCACCTCCACCCATGGCACCGAGCCGCTAGCAGCGAGCGCGCCCCATGGTCCAGTCTCCCCACTGAATATTTGCCCTTTTGACAGTCATTGGAAATCAACGTATTATGTGGTTTGGGTATGAGGACGTGGTGACAGTATGACATCCTCTTGAGATTATATTGATCTGTATATAATGTAAGTCGGTGTAGACCTGCCCACAGCATTTTCCTTCATATTTGCATACAGGTGCGTGTGCAGGTGTATTTATCAGCCTCTGCAGCAGCTTGATAGCAGTAATCCACAGGAATGCAGAGGTTGTAAGTAAGAAGCAGGCAGCTGCCTCAGAATATCAATCCACAGTATATCACAAAGGGATGTGACATTGATGGATGCTATGTGAACGTTCACTCCAGTGAGTTGACCAAAATGATGTCTCCCATTGCCCGAAGCAAGAGAGAAAAGTTGTCTTATCTGTGATACAGGAATGCACATTTCCGTAGGGGAATTCATGCCAAAACAGAAGAGATGTATGTCTGTGATGATTGCTGATTTGAAACTTATATCTAAGATTAGTTGAATGCAAAAGGTTTGGTCTCAAATGTGGAGATTTTGACCAGAATCCTTCACACACCACACCAAAAGCCATATATATTGGTTAAAAGCTGAAAAAAAGTGCGTTGGGGGTTAGATACACTTTAACTATCGGGTACCTACTGTATTATGTATACAGGTTACCTACAGGGGTGTGGGCTGTATTCTAAAGCAATGTTAATTCCCTCATATTTACATGTTTAAAAAATAACAACAGTATACATTTTCTTTTAATTCCTCTCGAAATTCTACATTCCATGTCAGTCTAGAATTTTTTTCCAGGTCTACATGAACGTTTATTCACATTTAGGTTCATGACAGCAGAAACAAATCACACAGAGAATTATATTGTCTGCACTAAACTACTGTGGGTTTTGCCAAAAAGAAATTTAGCTACAAGTGATTATATCACGTGAGGCTTAGAATTTTTCAAAATAGATGCTCGTGTCATTGTCAGAACTAGCAGTCTAAAATCTGAGGGAGGGCCACCGCTCGACCCAGCCAAGTCTCGGCCAAGGTGCTGGAAAAATAACTAGAGTTACAAATATAAAAGGAATTTCCGCACACTTGAATCTGTGAAATCTGTACAGATTCAAGTGTGCGGAAATTCCTTTTATATTCAGAACTAGCAGTCTAAAATAGACCCTTCTCACGGGGGCCATTTTGTGTCGAGAAGCCAGGGTAAACACAGGTGCAAGCAAAACACTAATGATGGTTTCCAAATTCCAATCAGGGAAGTTGGAAACCCTCATTAGTGTTTTGCTTGCACCTGTGTTTACCCTGGCTTCTCGACACAAAATGGCCCCCGTGAGAAGGGTCTATTGTTACAACTGCCCAGCCACTGGCCAGTGCTGCAGGCTTGGGTACTCTCCAAGGTGCTGAAACCCTGCCCACTGCTGTGCATAACCCACGCTGGGTTTTGAGAACTGTCCGAGGTGCTGTGGCAAGTTTCCCCGTGGAAGGTTCTCCAGGCAGGAGTCAGTGGCCTATAGGAGATGGGTAGCCTGCAGAACTGGACAGCGGCTGGGCAGTTGTAACAATTCTAAGCTAGTATTACATAATGTGTGCGACAGACTGACATAGAACCTAGAATTTCAAGAGGAATTAAAAGAAAATGTATACTGTAGTTATCTTTTAACTAACCATGCAAGTAGGAGGGAATTAACATTGCTTTAAAATACAGCCCTGTAGTTACCCTGTATATATAATAGGTACCCGATAAAGAATAACTACAGTATAAGCTATCTTAAATTGAAATGGAATTTAAATGATTAATCCTAATAGTTGTGAGGTTTCCATACCCAAATTTCAAGCTGAGAGAGAGGCCATCATATCTGTATTACCTGATCAGCCCGTGACGTCAGTCAAGCCCAAGCGTGATGTCAGTCATGATGTCAGTCATCGTCAGTTCATCCTAGTATATGTAGCGAGGGTTCTACGTCACCCCCCACTCTGGTGGATCATAGCAGCAGCCGGCTTCCGGGCTGTTCATTCCCCTTGAAACCATCCTCTGAAGCCGTCATTTCACCCCACCCACCTCCCCAGTCCACCACCAACGAGTCTTGACTCCTGGAGAATCCCGGGGGGGGATTCTCTCTAGCCCAAATAGATGCTGCCCTCTCGCCTAAAGAGGAGCGCCATCTTACAATGGAGTCATACGCCAAAGTACTTGCCATGCATGCCACTTGCTAAATAAAGTCTCTTGTTAAACCTTACTGAGCGGTCTCTCATGATTGAAATAAAAAATAGCTATGGTATAAGTTCTATATAGGTCCTGAATTTGTTACCCCCTTATTCCATAAATTCAGAATTTGTTACCCTGTAAAGCCCCTTTTAGATTGACCGAAAAATCGTTTAAAAATGATCACCCCCTGCTGCTTTCCTGGGTAACAAAAAAAAAAGTGTATAAGTGGAACTTTTGATGTAAAAAAGGTATAAGTTACCCTGTTCTTACCCTGTAATCGCGGGCTGTATTCTAAAGTGTTACCAAAGTTTGTAAAATATGAACAAACCATCAAATCAGGTTCCGGTTCTTTGTTAATGATAGCTGCATTGGAAAGATGTGAGTCAAGCGAGTGGTATTACCTGTACCTCTTTTCTGAATGTTTGAGTTTGGCTCTGAGCCAAATTGTTAATGAATGCAAAGAAAAGTACTTCCTGTCCCATGTGAGGCCGACGGTGGGAAGCATGTGAGTCGTTGACTAACATCGATATGAAGTCGCCGCTATTTGATTCGTTTTCGACTCTAAAACATCTCCGTGACCTGAAAGAGTATTTGGAGAGGACTGCTTACATGTGCAGAATATTCAATGAGTAAAGCGTGTTTACATGTATGTGGTGAGTGTGGGTGTGTTTCCTGTATAATTTGTATTGAAGTAAGTGTGATGCATGTGTGGTTATTGATTCTAGTGATGCATGTGTTGGCCTAATGTAGCACTGTATGCAAATCCTTTTGGCAGCCTGGGCTCAGCGCTTTACAGCTTGGAATAGATCGTCTGTGTGTCACAGGTGAGGAGATGCGTTTGGAAGGATTACCCGGCAGGCTGCGGGAGAGATGAGATGCAATGTTCTGAGCGGCCTGAGCGGCCTGCCAATAGCTGTAAATAGTGTCACTCTGCCAATAGCTGTAAATAGTGTCACTGTGCCACAAAGTTACAGTTGACTCCTGTTCTGCAGACAAATGGCTACGACAAATGAACTAGTCATGCGAGATTTATTCTGGCTCCCATTTTGACCCCGAATCTGGAATCTAACAGCTCAACAGCTTCTACTCTAACTTACAAATGATTTATTTTCCTCCAGGTGCATATGGGGTGCTGTAAGGACACCCCCCCTTACAGTATACTGTATTTGACCCTATTGTCTGATCTAAAGCAGGGTTAGGGTGACCCCTCCTTACAGTATACTGTATTTGACCCTATTGTCTGATCTAAAGCAGGGTTAGGGTGACCCCCCCCTTACAGTATACTGTATTTGACCCTATTGTCTGATCTAAAGCAGGGTTAGGGTGACCCCCCCCCCTTACAGTATACTGTATTTTACCCTATTGTCTGATCTAAAGCAGGGAAAGCAGGGTTAGGGTGACCCCCCCCCCTTACAGTATGCTGTATTTTACCCCATTGTCTGATCTAAAGCAGGGTTAGGGTGACCCCCACCCCACCCTTACAGTATACTGTATTTGACCCTATTGTCTGATCTAAAGCAGGGTTAGGGTGACCCCCCCCCCTTACAGTATGCTGTATTTTACCCTATTGTCTGATCTAAAGCAGGGTTAGGGTGACCCCCCCCCCTTACAGTATACTGTATTTTACCCTATTGTCTGATCTAAAGCAGGGAAAGCAGGGTTAGGGTGATCCCCCCCTTACAGTATACTGTATTTGACCCTATTGTCTGATCTAAAGCAGGGTTAGGGTGACCCCCCCCCCCCTTACAGTATACTGTATTTGACCCTATTGTCTGATCTAAAGCAGGGTTAGGGTGACCCCCCCCCCCTTACAATATGCTGTATTTTACCCCATTGTCTGATCTAAAGCAGGGTTAGGGTGACCCCCACCCCCCCTTACAGTATACTGTATTTTACCCTATTGTCTGATCTAAAGCAGGGTTAGGGTGACCCCCCCCCCCCCTTAGAGTAGCCTATGCTGTATTTTACCCTATTGTCTGATCTAAAGCAGGATTAGGGTGACCCCCCCCCCCTTACAGTATACTGTATTTGACCCTATTGTCTGATCTAAAGCAGGGTTAGGGTGACCCCCCCTTACAGTATATTGTATTTGACCCTATTGTCTGATCTAAAGCAGGGTTAGGGTGACCCCCCCCCCCCTTACAGTATACTGTATTTGACCCTATTGTCTGATCTAAAGCAGGGTTAGGGTGACCCCCCCCCCTTACAGTATGCTGTATTTTACCCTATTGTCTGATCTAAAGCAGGGTTAGGGTGACCCCCCCCCCTTACAGTATGCTGTATTTTACCCTATTGTCTGATCTAAAGCAGGATTAGGGTGACCCCCCCTTACAGTATACTGTATTTGACCCTATTGTCTGATCTAAAGCAGGGTTAGGGTGACCCCCCCCTTACAGTATACTGTATTTGACCCTATTGTCTGATCTAAAGCAGGGTTAGGGTGACCCCCCCCCCTTACAGTATACTGTATTTTACCCTATTGTCTGATCTAAAGCAGGGTTAGGGTGACCCCCCCCCCTTACAGTATACTGTATTTTACCCTATTGTCTGATCTAAAGCAGGGAAAGCAGGGTTAGGGTGACCCCCCCCCCTTACAGTATGCTGTATTTTACCCCATTGTCTGATCTAAAGCAGGGTTAGGGTGACCCCCACCCCACCCTTACAGTATACTGTATTTGACCCTATTGTCTGATCTAAAGCAGGGTTAGGGTGACCCCCCCCCCCTTACAGTATGCTGTATTTTACCCTATTGTCTGATCTAAAGCAGGGAAAGCAGGGTTAGGGTGATCCCCCCCTTACAGTATACTGTATTTGACCCTATTGTCTGATCTAAAGCAGGGTTAGGGTGACCCCCCCCCCTTACAGTATACTGTATTTGACCCTATTGTCTGATCTAAAGCAGGGTTAGGGTGACCCCCCCCCCCCTTACAATATGCTGTATTTTACCCCATTGTCTGATCTAAAGCAGGGTTAGGGTGACCCCCACCCCCCCTTACAGTATACTGTATTTTACCCTATTGTCTGATCTAAAGCAGGGTTAGGGTGACCCCCCCCCCCTTAGAGTAGCCTATGCTGTATTTTACCCTATTGTCTGATCTAAAGCAGGATTAGGGTGACCCCCCCCCCCCTTACAGTATACTGTATTTGACCCTATTGTCTGATCTAAAGCAGGGTTAGGGTGACCCCCCCTTACAGTATATTGTATTTGACCCTATTGTCTGATCTAAAGCAGGGTTAGGGTGACCCCCCCCCCCCCCTTACAGTATACTGTATTTGACCCTATTGTCTGATCTAAAGCAGGGTTAGGGTGACCCCCCCCCCTTACAGTATGCTGTATTTTACCCTATTGTCTGATCTAAAGCAGGGTTAGGGTGACCCCCCCCCCTTACAGTATGCTGTATTTTACCCTATTGTCTGATCTAAAGCAGGATTAGGGTGACCCCCCCTTACAGTATACTGTATTTGACCCTATTGTCTGATCTAAAGCAGGGTTAGGGTGACCCCCCCCTTACAGTATACTGTATTTGACCCTATTGTCTGATCTAAAGCAGGGTTAGGGTGACCCCCCCCCCTTACAGTATACTGTATTTTACCCTATTGTCTGATCTAAAGCAGGGTTAGGGTGACCCCCCCCCCCTTACAGTATGCTGTATTTTACCCTATTGTCTGATCTAAAGCAGGGTTAGGGTGACCCCCCCCCCTTACAGTATGCTGTATTTTACCCTATTGTCTGATCTAAAGCAGGGTTAGGGTGACCCCCACCCCCTTACAGTATGCTGTATTTGACCCTATTGTCTGATCTAAAGCAGGGTTAGGGTGACCCCCCCCCCCTTACAGTATACTGTATTTGACCCTATTGTCTGATCTAAAGCAGGATTAGGGTGACCCCCCCCCTTACAGTATGCTGTATTTGACCCTATTGTCTGATCTAAAGCAGGGTTAGGGTGACCCCCCCCCCCCTTACAGTATGCTGTATTTGACCCTATTGTCTGATCTAAAGCAGGGTTAGGGTGACCCCCCCCCCTTACAGTATACTGCATTTGACCCTATTGACTGATCTAAAGCAGGGTTAGGGTGACCCCCACCCCCTTACAGTATGCTGTATTTGACCCTATTGTCTGATCTAAAGCAGGGTTAGGGTGACCCCCCCCCCCTTACAGTATGCTGTATTTGACCCTATTGTCTGATCTAAAGCAGGGTTAGGGTGACCCCCCCCCTTACAGTATACTGTATTTGACCCTATTGACTGATCTAAAGCAGGGTTAGGGTGACCTTGTGACTCTGTTAACATCCATTTATGTCGGATGAGGCAAACAACCCCCAACAGGAACACAAATCATGTTTTCTGAAAAGGATGAATGAAGACCCCATCTTACTATGATGTACATTATGTCATAACAATTTGTGAGGCCCAAAAGGGGTACACTATAAATCATTCTGCGAATAAACCTTGTTAACTCACTGCTACTTGGGTTCAAATTCCAACTTTTGTGGTACTTTCATATCTCTGTCTAGTCCTTTGTGTTTCAACACTGCATCTCTCATAACAGGCAATAACATATCAGAGTACTGCCCATTCTCCCTAATGTTATTTCCCCTGGATTCCTCGTCTTTGCGCCGCCTCTTCTAAAAAAGGAGATGATTTCAGTCCATTCCAAACTAAATGCAGTGTCTTTTATTGGTGTCTGAGGCGTACTGTGATTGCCGCGTTAAATGGCTGTTAAACCAGCCATTGTAATGATGCCGTCTGGAGATCTCCAGATAGACAGGTGCTCTCTGAATACCCATCTGGAGATCTCCAGATAGACAGGTGCTCTCTGAATACCCATCTGGAGATCTCCAGATAGACAGGTGCTCTCTAAATACCCATCTGGAGATCTCCAGATAGACAGGTGCTCTCTGAATACCCATCTGGAGATCTCCAGATATACAGGTGCTCTCTGAATACCCATCTGGAGATCTCCAGATAGACAGGTGCTCTCTGAATACCCATCTGGAGATCTCCAGATAGACATGTGCTCTCTGAATACCCATCTGGAGATCTCCAGATAGACAGGTGCTCTCTGAATACCCATCTGGAGATCTCCAGATAGACAAGTGCTCTCTGAATACACGCTCATCGGCAGGCGCTCGTGTTTCTGCCTCCTAATTAGGAACATGAATTCATCCAGTTTTGTAGGGCTGCTATCCAGAGTGTGGAATTAGTTGTCAGCTGCACTCGAGAAGGAAAACAACAATATATCAATAAACTCCGGCCAGATTATCAATATAAATGCCAATATAGGATTTGTGGTGGTATCTCTCTCAGATGCTCGGTCTTATTTACAGCCAATGACAGGAGAGTAAAGAGTCCTAATGTGTGATGCTGGAAGCTGGAAGCTGCTGATAAACAGTGAAGGGTAAAAAAAAACTGTTGCAGTAACTGAGTGAGCATCATTTGTCATGCATAATGATATAAGCTGCCTGCATCTGGGTTACCATTTGTCAATAGCGCTGTGTGGTAATCTAGAGGATTCCTGAACCCACCAGATGGAAAGAGTGGATTAAGATCCCTTAATATTGATTAGTCTGAATAGAAGAAAGCACCCTGCGTGGCGTTGGGACTGGGAGGAGTTCAGATTAGATTCAGGCCATGAGAGAGTAGAGTCGATTCAGAGCCCGTCATCTTGTCCCGTGTGTGAAAGTGTTTTGTAAACAGGACCGCCCATCGCCCTGTGCCAAAGATATGCTGCTCTTCCAGATGGACACTTCTTGTGTTTATCTCCACCTCTGTGCCGAGTCACTGGCACAGGGCCACTGTCACTGCGTGACTGTGAGTCCTCATGTCGTCCTGAGTGGTAGGCAGCGAGTAGGTCGGTTAAACTCACTCCCCGGTATAAAGGCCCGTTAACCAGCTCCGCCCAGGGAGCTTAGCTCTCTTGACATGGTGGTTTAGCGCGTGCCGTGCGCTTTGGAAGCGGATCTTGGTGGATCGGATCCTGCTCCATCCCTGCAGGGAAAGCCCTTAACATGGGGTTTGTGCCAGTACTGTCAACACAACACCTGGGTTACACCAAGTCACTGGCACAGGGCCAAGTCACTAGTCCACCTCTGTGCCAGGTCACTGGGGGGAAATGGTTAGTGAGTGATTACACTGTGTGACTTCCATTATTGCATCATTCTAAGCTGAAGGACATGAAATCCCACTGCCAAGTCCCAGTGCAGCGCTCGGCCCATGAAGGGGTGGTGGTGTTGGGTGGTGTTTCTGACAGGGTCGTCTGGAAACTCGGGGGCAAAACTCAGAACACAACATTCAGAGCAATTGGGCAGATTGTACAACAGACTTCAGCCATGTTTCAGCCTGCCTGGATAAGACCGCAACAATTTGATTTGGGTTTAGAATAGATCGAGAATGGAGCAGCACAGCTGTGTGTGCCATTATCTACAGCTGGTCATGTCCAACGGAATAATTCTGACAGCGTTTTATAATGATGGGCAATCTGAAATAACTATTACTTTCCCAATGATTCTAGGTTGGGCTTTCAGAGTTTATGAATTCTAGTGGGAGCATGGCGCTATGGGGCCGATCTGCATCAGATGTGGATCACCACTGTAGTAATTGTAATTTAGCCACATCACTATTAAGATTGGAATGAGAAAATATAATGACATTTTTGCTGATTTTAAACTCAAACTAATGATATGGCTCACATTGCAGAGGTGACAAACCACATTAAAATAGTGCTGCCAGAGGGTCCCCCCTCCCACCCCTCTACTTCCGGCCATCAGTATTCACCTTATGTAGCCACGCCCATTTGACCCGGTTGTGTGGTCGTGTGACGACTTCCGGCAAAAAAAAGAAAGAAAAAGAAAATGGCTGGGTGCTCCAATATCATCTAACTCTGGATTAACTAATAAGTTAGCCAATTGTATGTAACATACCAAATAAAAGCAAACGGCAATGTCTAAGAATGCAACGCCATGCAACTGGCTCGTTAAGTCTCGCATTCCAGGGAATTACGTTAACGTCTGCGGGTCTTATAGACGTAAGTGGCTCGAGCGCTCGGAGGAGAGAAAACTATCTGAAGCTTTCTTTGTTGGAGTCCAGGTATGTTTTACAAGAAAGTGCTCGTCATTGTCGACGATAACGTTATCTGACCTGGCTAACAGTGGATACTCGCTTGCTTGCTCTGTACCGAGCTCAAAGTAGTAGTCTTCGTTCTTTATTTTACCCCCTGCACTGTCCGCTACAAAAGCAACTCTCTTCTTAATGACATTTTCATATTTGGCGCCGTGACCGCCGGAAGTGTAAACACGACCCGGAAGAATTTGGCCCACCCCCGCGGCTGAACAAAAAGTGAATAGGAAGAGGTGGAACATAGAGGTCACATGGGCTGGAGTATATCCCAGCATGCATTGGGTGGAAGATACTGTGTAGAGAAACAACCTGACGCCAGGCCTGCTCTGCCTTTTCCTCGGGTTAGATGCTCTGTGAAGAATTGATGTAACAGCATTTATAATCTAATTAACTAGAAAGTCCACTCGGTAGAGTGCATCTCCACCAGGCTCCGCTAGGCCTAACCACACAAAATACAGTATTAACGGTGGTTGTGTCTCGAGTGCACAGCTGATAGGTCCATGGTTTGTTTACATGCCGTAACAACGTGTGCCTTTAGGCACGGGTCTGATCCACGTTCATACAGTGGATTAGGAAGGCTAATGTAGATATAGTGGAGATACAGTGCAAGTCATTTCTCAGGGTCAAATTGCATCATGTAAAATCCACTGTATAGGCTTTTTGACCGTTGTAATCAGCTCCCCCCCCCCCCCTGTGAATGTGAAAATGTTGCACCGGACCACGGATTCAGTGCGGACAGAAATAGTCGGACACTCACTTGATGTTAGGACACGGTGTGTCGGCAGCCACACCACCACTTCCTCACTCGCTCACTCACTTCGCTAGCTGACATTAGCCAATTAGCCTGCACTATCTGTAGGCTACAGCTATCACATGACAAGGGAGCTGGAAGGTGGGTGCTGAGGGTGCTGCAGCACCCCCTGGTGGCAAGAGATAGGATTTTTGAAATTGTTGGATTTGGCTGTCTTGTGTTTATACCACCAACAAAATGCATTAAAAAACAGTTTGTGCGTCCCAGCTCTAATCTTATTTCATACGCTCTCTCTTCAAAAGTGTTTGATTTTCATCATAATCTGGTTTTCCATAATAATAATAATAAGTTCAGTGTTTATGCCTGTGTTGCTGTCTGTTGTAGTGTAAAACGACTAAAGGGAGAGCAGGTACTTACATGAAAGTGAGTGAGAAAAGGAGAAGATACTGAATAATTACATCACAACACTATAATCCTAATGTTAATTTAGTTAATTGATACCTGATGCAGCATTTGCGTGTATATCCCTTATTTGTGTGTGTATCCCTTTAAGACCGGTTTGCGGTCTTAAAGGGATACACACACAAATGCTGCATCAGGTATCAATGGGTTAAAATTAAATATTCTTCTAAATATTTATGAAAGTCCAAAAAACATCAAAAGACAGGGCCAGGAGAGTGGGAGGGTTGACACAAAAGCTAAAATCTTATCAGATGGGGGGCCCTGGAACAAAATCTTATTAAATGGGGGTCTGTGGTCTAATTTGTGTCAGTTTAGGTGTAGTAGAAACACTGAACTATAACGGGATGATTTTATTGTGAAGTACGTATAGGAAGTTAAATGTTTTTTTGCTCGCTTTACTGAACTATAACGGGATCCTTTATTGTGAAGTACGTATAGGAAGTGAAATGTTTTTTCGCTCACTTTTTTTTTAATGCTTTTTAATGCGGACCACCATGTGGAGCCCCACAGACCACAGTATGGGAACCACTGCACTATTCAACTTGCTAACATTAACGTTACTTCAGGCTGCGGCCGACAGAGGCTATCTCATCGTTCATCATTTTCTTTATTGAATTTTGGACAATGGCACAGCTGGATAGTTAGTTGTTGGTAAACACACTCTAAATTATATTTACTGTTTGTCAGCTGTACGCAATGTAAAACATGTAATGTAACTTTTAATGCAATGTAACTTTGAAAGTTGCTATCATAAAGTTAGCTTTCTGGCCCTGAACCAAAGGGTTATATTATGAGCTGGGCAGGCTAGATTACCTCCCGTTGTTGTAACTGGAGGTTCGCCCAATTACTGGAACAGTGAACAATGTTTCCATTGCATGAGAAGTTGACGGGATGGTAATGATTGTTCCAGGTATTAGTCGGTTGCCCATGTGTTACCGGGGAAACAGAACTGTATGGCTTATGAAAAACTCTAGATTTTCATTGCAAAATGCGTGAAAATATAAATTAATTGGTTTTACTTTTTTCTTTGGCAAGTGGCCATGGTATAAGCTTCAAGGTGTCCATTGTCAGACGTTTAGTGTAGCATTTATTAACATTAGCATCTGTAACTGAGGGGGGTACAGTTTCCCCAAATAGAAAAACTACATAATGGGGCTTTAATTAAAGATGAGAAATGTGCAGAAAATGCCCCAGTTTGTTGAAATCAACATGTTGTTTTGTGAAGCACTCCAGTTCCTCCTCTCCCAAGATACAAATATTGTACTTTTTATTGAAAGTTATTGAAAGGACTCTTAAGTCTAGTAAATATTTTCAAGATCACCATTATGCGAGCATATATAAGTGACAAAGAAATGTATCATTACGAATTATGAGGATTATTTGGCATACATTTTCTCACATACTTTCTGTGGATCCATGCCAAGGACTGTGCAGATACAAAGGAACATCACTTGTAAACATGCTGTCCCATTGTGTCTGACAAGGTTGTTTAAAGCAGTATACATAGGCTATTTTACTTGAATTGAACTTTTTTTTAACAAACATACCTCCAAATTCACTTCACCTCTAACATTTGCTGCCTTGAAAATTGTAGGTCGCCATCTTATTTTAATTATGGTGTTGTGGTTGTGTTGTTGTTGTTACATTGCTGTAATTCATATACCTGTCCTGTACCTGTTTACATGGTAGGAGCCAATATCGGTGAACTACTGTATTATGCGTGTAGCTATGTATGCTTAAAAAATGAATGCTTATAGCATGAATCAATTAATTTTGTTGGAAAGCAGTGGAGTGAATACGTTTGGCTGCTTCTTTGAATTAGCACACAAGGGAACGCTATAGAACTGAACAGAACTGAACTTTTTTTTTTACATAATTTCAATTTTTAATTGCAAATAGCCTATTCAACTTTTTTACAGGGAATTCTTCAGAGGTTTATAAGGTCATGGACATGATGGAGCTTTTACAGTTATCTTCGACTCAAATATGCCCGCTTTGAATAAATCTCAATAAAATAAAATAGAATAACGACTGTCTTTAATATGCATAGTGTCGCAGAGAGGAAGTGATACATGCTCTTCAGCAATTTGTCACCCTGATCCTTCTTTTCTCACCATTACAAATGTTTATTAATTCCAAATGTATAACCTCTAGTTTTTAAATATAAAGATATATATCATCACGTTTGTTATTACTACATGTTTTGGTTCCCCCAAGTACTTCTGTTCATTCAGTTTCATGGTCTTGTAATGTTCTTGTACAGTTCAAGGTTGACTGAAGCCCCACAACATAGCTTCATGAGTATGCATGTTGTGGTGTACATGTCAACACAGTCCTACCTGTCTGACATAAACAGCCTGCAGAACAATGGACTGCAGTAGACCAGATCAAAGGCATGTCATGCATTGCTTCTATAAATATGACTTTACAATGTGACATTGAAATGCAACTTCACTTCCTCATAACTTCACTTCCATATACTTTTATTTGAGTTACTTATAGAACCAGGTATGCGTTTGTGGTGTATCCTTGGATAAGCACTTAGAGCATTTTGCTATAGTCATTTGACAAGATGTCATTACTCAGTTAGTCTCGCTTGCCAGACTATCTCCACACTTTGTTTCGCGCTGTATCAGAACAGGAGAGAGTCTGGCTCAACTCACTCTCACTCTGGTATAGCCGGAGAAAATGCTCCGTTATCTTTACAACCATCCACTGGAAGTACCAAGCAGGCCTGCGTTATTGCACAATGCAAATCTTCGTTAAAAATGGCCATTTTCAGCATGTATGTTGCTAGCTTGCTAGCTAGCGTTGTTGTTGTTGTTGTTGTTGTTG
This sequence comes from Poromitra crassiceps, assembly GCF_964638095.1. Lineage (NCBI taxonomy): Eukaryota > Metazoa > Chordata > Actinopteri > Beryciformes > Melamphaidae > Poromitra > Poromitra crassiceps. The sequence continues at coordinate 82,134,523 of NC_139625.1, read as the reverse complement.
TAGTTGTTGTTTCACAGCGGTGGAGACATTTGAGAGCGGACATGCAGGGAGCGGAAAGGGATTTCCATTTCGCTCTGTGTGGTGGTAAAAGAACGAGTTAAGTCTCCACTTGACCCGCTGCACTGATGTTGCTGGACAGATGGGCCTCCTCCGTCTCCAAGTCTTTGGCTGTCATCCTACATGGTTCACATATATTTCCAGTTGTCAAACAGCCACACAATTTCTGTTGTTTGCTGTTTGTTGTGGCTCATTCTATCTGAGAAATTACAGAAATTACACCCACTCTTATAGGCTTCCTCTACAGTACGGAGATATCCTGGCCAAGCAAAACTTTTCCAGGGGTGAGAGGACAGTGATAAACACACAGCTCTCCATATCTGATGAAAGCAACAATAGTATCAGGAGAGATGAACAGTGTAGATCTACAGTACGTAAAAAACAACTCACACTGACTACAAAAAGCAAGGCCAAGTGACAGTCCAAGATTGTGTTCGTTTCCTCAGTGACCTGATCCAATGATAAGAATAAGTTGCAGCAAAAAACCCACTGGGCTGTCCAAAAGTGACCGCTACATGCATCTGACTTCTAAGTGCAGACTGGTGCCAACAAAGTTCTCGGCTATAGTTTCAGTCTCACTGCAAATTGATCAGACTGCAGAGACGTGATAAGAGAGAAGCACGTACTGTACGCCTTCAGGGGAATGACTTGGCACCCAGTGACATAATTTGGACTTAACAAGTGCAACAATAATAATAAATGCCAAGTCTGTGCAATGGAATCTTGAATAGTGCTTTAATTGAATAGAATGTTGCAGGTACACGCCCTCTCTATGTTTCCATAGCAAACAAGCAACATGACTCTGCTGGCTTGGTGCCTGGGCCACGCTGTCACCTTCACAACAGCCTGGGAATTCTGCCACACGGGCCAATTATTCTCATGTAATAATAGTTGGCTATATGATCTGTAACAAGGCTGCTGCTAATCCTTTTCAAATCTGTTTTTATTCTGGCTGTTAGGAGGGACAATTAACATCCTAACATGCAGATTTTGATGCCGAGCCTAATTTCCTGTCCAGCAGGAAGGAGACAACGGGAGCGCTGCCTTTGTTTCCCGACACTGTGCTCACATTCCCAGCAGCACAAAAGCCTCGGGAAGTCATTTGGAGTCTGACTTGATTGCACAGTCAGCAATCAGCGCTCAATTATAGCCGTTCAACAGTGACACATTATCTCATAACTGTGCTTTGTCTGAGTCAAACGGCGTTAAAAGACACTAGAAAGAAAGGCTTTTGAAGAAAGACGTATAATGTTCTAGTTCAGTGCTGGACATGGGTTGTCTAAGAATTCCAATTGGACTACATTCTCTGAGAAATATTCTACCAATGGCTTTGAGAAAAATATCATTCCCCAAATGTTCTCTGAATCAATCAACTGTTGTTGACAAGCGGGTGTGATACAATAAGCAAATTTTCTTTCAGTCTTTTCAGAAATCCAATTTAATTTTGTTTGGTTTGAGCGCTGTGAGTTTCCCCCCAAACAAATAATGCTTTCATCACTGAAGTGTGAAGGCAGAGTCGTGCTATCTGCCAATCAATGTCAAATACCATTCATTTAGTCACACTGTGTAGCTTTAATTAAAGACTTACCGTGACATTTATTCATTTACCATGAACAAAGACAAGAAGTGCCGTGATGCTATCTGTCTCTCTTACCCAAGATTTTAAAAAAGAAAGGAAAAAAAATACACAGTGGAACCAGCAGACAGCTTCAGTCCCCAATGAGCCACAACAGCAGGAGAAGTCCCACGAGAAATCAGCTCTGACCTCTTTTATGTGCTTTACTATTTGTGACATTTTCATTTGACAACACAAACAAACAAAAAGACAAGACAGAATAGAACAAAATGGAACAAACTGCCAGGTCACAGAAAAGCTGCTCATGTGACGTCAATCCATACAATTTATTTCCACAGATGAGTTGAGGGTGAGAAATAAAGTCCATGGAGCCAAAACCAAGTGAGGTTGAAGAAAGCCCAAGACAAGAGAACTGAAATCCAGGTGGATCAAAGCACAATACAATACAATACAGTGCAGTATAGATCCATACAATTAGTTCCCAGGTTGACTCCTCTCCCTCTTTAAAGGGTCCCCAGATCCGTAAACTGAATGAGTTGAAGTCTAGCATTGATTGAACATGCTTTGTTTGAGCCTGTCCCATCTAACCCCTTCACCCATAACTCATCCGAAATCTCGCCAGTATCCTTCATCCATGCCTCTTTACTTTAGAGAAGGGTTTGCCAGAGAGAAAAAGACCATCAACAAATGTTTTTTATGTGACTTCTTTATGTAAAGGGCCTCGTTCTAAAAATGTTTTTTTTTTATTCTTGATTTACAGCAGCGATTAATTATATTAGACATGTCCAAGAAGTTCTTTGGTCTTGAAGGACTATATGTGATTAGAGCAGTATGGTGGGAGCTGTGTGGGAAATCTTTTTACCAATTACATCAAGGGAGAAGGTCAGCAGAAAAAGACTCTGCTTTGGCTTCAAGGTTGAGAGACAACTCTAGTCATAAGGTTGAACCACAGATTTGATCAAGCCAGTAGGCGTTGTTGCTGCAAGCCACTTCAACCAAATGGTTGTTTGCATACAGGAAATGGGGGGGTATCTGAATAGCGTAACTTCCTTACCTTTGATCATAGCCAGTGGTACAGTCCACAAATGATGTTACTTGCTTAGATTAAATAAACATGACCACAATGATTCAGCCCTCATCCATGGGACTGTCTAACGTTAGCCCCCGTTCACACAGGACGCCGAAGCAACGCTCAACCGAAGCTGTACCTACGCTGAACCCACAAGTTTCATTTAGGCGTCCCTGTTAACAGGCGAAGCCGTTCACACCACCCGCACGCGGTGTGAACGCCGCGTGCACGTCTTGCCGAAGCCACGCTCACGCCACCCTGAAGCGATCACTCAGGATTGACGCCGAATTTCCAAGCGTGACGCGTGAAGCCGTGAGGCATGACGTCAATGGGAGTTGTGGGTGGGTTCAAGGCACGAGAGAAGGCGCTGAGAGGAAAAGACAAGGCGTCTTGTGTGAACAGTAAGGCGTACGTTCAGCTTGTGCTGCTTCAAGCTTCAGTTCTGCTTACGTTCGGCGTCCTGTGTGAACGAGGGCTTAGGCTGCATAGCCGTTAGACACGTGCTTCTATTAGTTATGTATGAGCTTGTTATATCTCTCTGTTTAAAACTGCTTGGACCACATGTAAATTGTGCCCACAGTAAAGTGCTAGCTCTCACTACCTTGAAAAATGCTTGGCTGCATGGCATGATGAATATATGTCTTTGAGCGATGTAGTGTAACTAATAATGTCTCAGACTATTTTCAATGATGCAAGACTACTTCCCCTAATCAATGTCTGATTAACAATCTCATTCATTAATCCATTGTTCCTTCCATTCATCTCTCTCTCCCCCTGCAGCAACGCCCTGTTCAGGTGACATCACTCATTCATAAATATGCATGCCGTCATTCTGTCCAATCACTGTCTCCCACGCTTTCCCACACTCCCTCTCTCTGGCCTGCTGGCCAATCACCTAACTGGAGTTCTATATCAGTTCCCTCATATTTTAGAATGTTATAACTCTTTGTGTCTCCACTCAGTGATGGTCTTCACCGTAGCAGTGTGCTTTGCCCCACCTCCTCCCCTGAACACCACCAATCTCATGACTCCTGTAGAATTCCCTATGGGGGATTCTCTATCCTATAAATCACTGACGTCCTCCTCACGTCTCAGAGGAGCGTCATCATACCATGGAGTCATACGCCAAATCTAAGTGTTGTTTGTTGCATCATTAAAGTGTATTGTACTTTCCTTCTAGTCTCTCATCATTGAAATGTAGTGTTTGTCAAATCAGCTGGCAGACGCCCACATACAACAACAATGCAGTGCTGCCTGAGCACTTCCACTGGCAACACAGGCATCAGGTTGTAGACTTGAGGCGGGAATAAAAAAGATCAAGGCTGAAATGTCCTCCAGCAGTCGGACATCTTTGGAATTGGGACGCGTTCAAGAAATGTTCGTTGTCATTCACTTTACAAAATTATAGGCAGACGAAGCGCAACATAGATTTTCTGCCCAAATAAGGGATTCCGGTTCCATCGCCTTGTAAGACTAATGGGAAAATGGATAGGGATGTAAAATTTTAAATGATTGCTTTTAACGACGTCCCATGCAGGGTTCCTCTGTTATATCTTCATTTGTTGAGGTAGATTAGATTCTGACGGGTTTTATAGTCATAATTAGCTTAGCATTCCAGCATTTTGTGGCTTTGTGAAGTGTGGACAAGAACTGTCAAGGACAATAACGCAACCTCAGTCGAATAGTTGAAATATGTAATAACTCTCAAATGTCAGTTCTACTGCAACAAATTTAAGAACTCAATGACTGGAAAACAGAATTCAAAACTCTCATTCATTTTGACCATATAGGCAGAAAAACACAACCTGGATATAATTCAAAATCCCGTAATGGCAACAACACTATTGTACGATGTCAGCTTTATGAATGAACCATCTGGGCACAATGGACAAAAGCACATTCCAGCTGAAATAGGGTCATTGATTTGCAGAAGGGAAAATAAGTCATAAAACTGTTGGATCAATTTCCATTCATTCATTTGTTCACTCGTCTGTCATACATTATCTCTGACCATGCTGCTCTACACTCTTTAAAGAGTGTGAAGCCCTTGACACAGGCTACAACATTGTGTTTTCTATGCTTATATTTTTTAACTTAAAGTGTAGAAAATAAGGCCAGGATTTCTTCAAAACATAGAAAAGTCATGATTTGGGGGGCTTTTCGGGTAAATGCTGCAAACCTAGCTAAATGGATTAAGCTTGGGGATTGGAGTATGGAGGTACCAATCAATACCGTGCTGTTGTAATGCATTCGATTTGGGTCCACTGCAGCAAAGAAAAGGCTTGGTTAAAGTATGTGCAGCCATGGAGATTAAGGGCAGTGTGGCACTGTAGGTGCTAAAAACAGCTGTCTAAATACTCTTCAAGATTGATATTAATTCATAAAGCAAGGTGATCCTGATTCCTCTGATATGATACCATGCTAGCAGGGCTAATCCCCTGATTTTTCTATCCCATTTTTTATCCCCCATTAGTGCTAATTTTAATTTGTTTATCCTGGTTGCTGCTCCACCCTCTGCCGATCTGGGGAGAGCCAAAACTGGCTCCATGCTTCCTCAGAGACATGGGCAGTTAGCCAGCTGCTTCTTTTCACCTGACAGGTGGCCTATGGGCTACTTATGTTTCAGAGTATGACTGCCTGCATGTTTCATATTTAGGTGCATGATTTTAGTGCATTTCAGTGTTGAGCACCATTCCTGCAGGGGTTTGTTGGGGGTGGGGGTATTACAAAATGTACTAAGTCGAGTCAGTGAAGCAAACTCATTTGGGTATTTTGAGAACTATTAAACAACCCTGTTCAAATAGGCTACCTCCAATATAGACAAAAAATATATATTCCTACAATTTAATCCTTACATTAATACCTCATATCACACTAAAATGGAGTGTACTGAAATAGGAAAATGCAAAATAAATAAATAAAGGTAATAATAATAATAATAATAATAATAATAATAATAATAATAATAATAATAATAATAATAATAATAATAATAATAACAATAAATAAATAAAAACTATGTAAGAATTGTCATGTTCTCTGCATGAGCCCATCAATGTATTAGGCTGCTTAACTTTCAGTGTTTATATAATTTCATTTGCCCTTAAAAATGTTCAATTGACCCTGTTTTGAATTATATTGACGTAGTAGAGCACAGATTTTACATTATCATGTGTATTATGTCGATTCTAAGCCAACGAGTCCTCTTGCGTGGGAGAGGAGACTCCTCTCTCTCGGGTTCAAAGTCACTCCAGCAGCCACAACATGTCTTTGATAAATGGGCCTCCAGTACTTACTTATTCATGGTAATTCGATTGGCTTCGGATATGAACCTGTAGACATGGTGTTCTGCACAGCTGGGGATGAATATTTTTTTTGCATCAGGTGCACGTCTCGCTATTAGGTTTGATTTGCAGAAATAAAAAGAGAGTATATTGTACGAGGAGAAATTAGGAGAATACACAAGCTCTTGGCAGGCTTTTCCATTCACAACATACCACCAGCGTTTGTTTATGTTTATTTCGTTTAGAGAAAGGACAGTGTGCACACACACATTCATTAATTTTAATATGCCGGTGCATGGTGGAGGCATACAGTGAAGGCACGCCAATAAAAAAAATACCACCCATTGTTGATCATTGATCAGAATGAAAATGAATACTTGATTACACTGAAGTCTCACTCTCTCAAATTCAAATCAGCTTTATTGGCATGGCGGGACAGAGACCCATTGCCAAAGCAATACAGTGCTTCAGTTGTAATAACATTGCAAACATCAACCAATAGATTTCACTTACATAACCAACAATATATCAGTATAGACAATTGCAGCAACAGTACAGTATAATCAAACCATTTCACAACACTGTATGACCTGGCACTAATAATTCCAATATGGTGTTTTGTAGTGCTATGGGAGTGTATAGCTTGTTTATATTTAAATGTGATAACTTGCTTACCTTGGCTCATACCTGTCATTTTAAGATGTAAGATTTACTTTAGTGTTTTTTCTTTGCTGTTCATTAATTGCTAAATGTGACCATGTTTCCTGTGTGTGTGTGTGTGTGTGTGTGTGTGTGTGTGCCTGCGTGCGTGCATGCGTGTGCATGCGTACGTGTGCGTGTGTGTGTGTGTGTGTGTGTGTGTGTGTGTGTGTGTGTGTGTGTGTGTGTGTGCGCGTGCGGCGGATACAGTCTTGTGGAAACAATAACTGAAGAACAGTGCATATGCCACAGGTTCCCTCTATGGGTTGATGATCTGATTAGATTTTGCAGCGCCTTGCTGCATAAATTTCCATATTGAGGAGAAATTGATTTTCTTTCAACTTTAACTCCTTGATGCTGCAGAGCTCGTAATAATAATAATAATCCCCATATATGTGAACAAAATATGTTGACATCGAAATATCTGCTAATGAATGCATTAATTAATGATCTTGTGATAATAGTTATGTTTAATATGTCATGGTGATTATGGTGCAGCTGAAGTACCACTTTGGCACTCTTCTCAAAGATCAACTGTCAATCAAACTGTGTCCAGTAGGCTACGCTAGCTTGAGAAGTGACAAATAGTCATAAGTCTCAGTGTTCAAAATCAAGCAATTCAAGTCTAGTCCAGTAGTCCCTGCTAAATGTCAAGTAAGACAAGTCAAGTCATTGCTCAGGGCAATTCAAAAGTCATCTAATGTAGACAGTGCCCACAGTTTCCACATTTAATGCAGTCCCTAATTCTGACAGTAGGTGTCACTTGCGTGATTCATTGTTGTGGATAAAGAATATTTCTGACAGCATTTGAAGGCAGCATCTGCCTTTCTTGCTCGCCGAGAAGAGCCTGGTGACGCGAGGTTAGCTGTAGCGGTGTGTAGAGCCACTTCCATGTGTAGAGCGAGTTTGGAAAGTCTAGGAGGTTGGTTTCAGAATACTTTATGGATCTGTAAAAAGACAATCCCCACCGACGTCAGTTGTTTGGACAAGGAGAGGTTGTCTGGACATTCAAACCGGTGTTTCCACATGGGTGAGTAGACTAGAGAAAACGCAGCAGGTGGTCCACGCACATTTTATTGAATGCTAATGAGGTGAACACGCTCGCGCCTGGTTTCCCCAATGAATATCTTTAATTAGCTAAGTAACTTGTTGTCACAATTAATTGTGCGGGTCTCTTCAACGATGTATAGTAGGCCTATTATTTACTTTGATAGCCTCGACGCGAGACTCAGCCTTCTTGAATGATCTACTTTGAGCACTTAAGGCTGAGCTAACGCTAGCTAACGAAACGTTAACTTTACAGCCAAATTAGCTAGCTAATGTTAGACCTCTCTCACAGCAGCCATTTTGACGTAGCACGGTGAACACAGGTGAACACAGGTGTAACTAATGACACTAGTGAGCAAAACATGCACGAGCCTGTAACGTTATGCTCTAGGCTGTAACACCTAAATGGAGGAACCATCATTCATCGTCACCCTCTTAAAATAATGGCCTTTTTGAGGAAAATGATATTTTTGCCTTGCTAAATCATCTCTTCATGATGCGGGCCACCTCTGATAAAATGGCCTAAAAGTCCTTAATTGAAATGCTCTTCCTACATGGTAGTGCAATGGCCTATGTCAAGCGTGTGACTTACTGTAGGGCGTTTTATTTTTGCAAGTCAAGACAATGTGACTTAGGCCATGTCCACACGGAGACGGAAGCTATCTTTTTTTTTTCTCGTTTCAGAAAAGTTTTCCATAAACATGGAAACGTTTCAAGAAATGTGTGTATCCACATGAAACCACTGAAACCGCTGTAGAATAACAGAGAAAGACAATCTCGTCAATAATGGCATACAACCTCTAGGGGCGCACAGTCTATAATGTGTATCTCACTGTAGCAGCAGCTTAAACCCTTGGCTTTGCGGGGAGGTTTGCCATGTCGATGAATAAAATGATGAAACCTACAGTATACAGGCAAATGCAGAGCTGTTCAGCAGGGCTGATGGTCTCCCTGTAGCCTACAATATAGAACGTTAACTATCGGTGACATTCCTGATATCATCCACTTCCATGATCTTTAGACATGTTGCAAACACATCCCAGCGTATTGGCCGCTCCTGCACATCACAGCACAGGCTAAATGATGCAACATAAATATACATTATATAAACTCATGGCATAAATGTGTTTTTATTGGAAAAAGTCGCGTCAAGTAAGCTAAAGTCTTGTTGGAGTGGACACGAGCGGATATCACAGACATCACAGTGCAACCGCGTGTTCCTCAAACCTCTCACTTCCCTATTCACGTTGTATTTACGAGGGCTATATATAGGGCAAGAGAGTATGTTGGTTACACTCAGGGTTTAGATTTCATTTCATTTCATTTTGTCCAATATTAAAATATTCCAGAATTGCATGTTGTATTAACAATAAATATAATTTCTATCTAACACGTTAAGCCTGATTTTGTTTGTGTTATTGTAAAAATGTAGCCGCCGCTAAGCCTTCTGGGAAATATCCGATGAAGGGAGGGGAGGGGTGGATGGGTAGAGTCAGCTGTGTGGAGCCCTGAGGATGTTGTAGGCTACACGCTGTTCTCCGTGTCCACTTGTTGCTGACGGTGGTAATAGAGGAGCATTATATTTTGCTGCAAGATCCCCACTGCTGTGCAAATTTTTATATTATTTGGTAACGAACGTTACTGCCATGATTGTTATTGTTGCTGGTGGAGAGAGGTGGGGCTATGGCGTCATTGTTTCAGGAAAGATGCGTATGGGTTGTAAACACGGAAATGCAAGGGTGGCGTCTTCAGATTTAATCACTCTGGGACCCGTTTTGAAAAATTAGCGTATACGGCCAGAACGTATAGTCCCAGAACGCGGTTCCATCTGGACGAAACGGCTATATGACAAAAAACTTTAGCGGATACACCTAAAGTCGTCTCCGTGTGGACATGGCCTTAGGCACAAATAAAACAGCCTAAGTCACATGCTTGACATAAAATGCTTAAAATGTAAGTCACAATGGCATGGCATGTCACAATGGCATATTCGTAAATTGGCCTAAGTCATCTAATCAGTTATCTAATCCTTTTATGTTACATACTTGACATACAGTGTTATTTGTCAATAGTCATCAATTGTTATATTAAAAAATTGTGGAATGATTAATAAATATCATATAGCCTATTCTGTATTTGGTTCAGTTTTTTATGTTTTCTGAAAAAGTGACGTAGGCCATTAATTTAAGAGGGTGACGTAATGTTATTAGTTGTTTACCCTGCTATGGCACAGTACTCAACATGCTGGGAAAAGGTCTATATCAACCTGAAAACACCTGTCTTCAGAAGGAGTGGATGGATGGAACATGTTTAATTTGCATGTTGCAGAGGCCAGTGAGCCAGCACACTTCAGCATGAGGGCAGTGACGTCACGTTACAGACTGCAGAGGCAGCTCAAGCACAACGCAGAGGCAGCATGTAAGTACTCCTACTGAATGTGCTGTGACATTTGTGTTTAGAGCTGCTAAGCTAAAGTTACAGGTCTCAGGCAGAAAGACTGCTATTTGCCTCCTAGTGTGAAACGGTGGCAGTTTGGTTCAAAGTGAGTGACTGTGTATCTAGCCTGTGTGAATATTAATCATGGGTATATTAATCACTGGTTTAAATAAATAAACAATTTGATAGCATTTCCAATCTTTGCTGAGCAAGAATTCTGTGCAAAAATAATTAAACGCCCGTCCCAAATAGATGCCGGTCCCATATATGGAAATAAGTTTTGGTAAAAAAAATGCGGGGGCTACTCGCCGGGGGCAGCAGTTTCCCCTGCATCCTGCCTTTAGAAAATTCTCCGAAATGGAGGGTGGCAGTGGGAAAACTGTGTGTGTGTGTGTGTGAGAGAGAGAGAGAGAGAGAGAGAGCTGACATTCAAATATGACTGTCTAGCTGTCAGTGTCAACTCGAGGCTCACGTTGAAGTATATTTCAAGCTTTAGCTCAACTTGCCTAGCTAATAGCCTGACATCGCCAGACGCAAATGTGGACAGCCAGAGCAAAACATGAGCCAGGTTCCCAGGCTCCTAGCTAACGTAGCAGTGTCCCAAATCCAGTCAGTTAGGATGCTTCTAATCTACTATCGATCAAAAGTGACTTTCCTGACACCGTACAAACAACTGACCGCACTCCAATTAAGTAATATTTGACGTTCTAGACCATTTTAAAAGTGATAGATGTTTGTTATTTGAGCAAACATTTGGGCAAAGTTTGTCGTGGCTAGTTTAGTTCTTCTTTGTCGGTGAACAGGGATATGGGATATCCTACCCCACCTAAGGAACATTGCATGCTTCGTTGAAAATTAGCCTACCTAGAAATTCTACCTATATAGTCGATTCCTTGCATTTCATACACAGCCATAATCTTGTTTTGTTTTATGTTTACTGGGCCGGAAGTTTAACCTTTGCGAGGCAGCTACTAGATTCACAGGCTCACGGTCGCATGAGAAATCCATCTAACCGTCGTGATGCTCCAAGCTAATGCTATTGGTTTAACTAACCAATCAGTTTCCAGAGGCAGCTACTGGTGGGATTTAGGTGTGACGACAGTGAGAAGCGAGCCTGTGATAGATGGTGATAGACACGTACTTCATCCAATCATCTGCCAGGTATTTTTTTTTATACGTGCCTGCCAGAATGTTCTGTGTAACAAACCATCTGGCAGCATCACAGGTTAGTGGATGTGACCGTAGCTCTGTGGGGGGTCTCCGCTGCAGAGCTTCAAATATTTGGATGAGGAGTCAGCAGTTAGCATTAACAAACCATCGACAGGGGTTTCCTGCCATTATAAGGTTTAGCCAAGCCATTTTGGGCACCACTTAAGCCAATTAATGTCAAATCAATGTTGATCCTCAGTGGACTACTTCAGCAAGTCTTTACGCTTTTTGGGTGTTTGTTTATTATCTGCTCTGGCTTTTCCAAATGTTTGTACACAGATTGTGGTAATAATAACGGTCCCAAATTATGTGAAATGAAATTTTACCACCTCTCCTTTCATAGGGCTTCTGTGCGGTCATTTGTTGTTTTAGAGAATGTTCACTTTCAACAATGCCAACATCTTAAATTATAAATAATGTTTAGTATTTCAGGTGATAAGATTTCAGGGCATTCTGATGGTTGTCCATTTTTAATGCGAAATTGTAATGCCAAAGTTCACTTTAAATGTGATCTATAGTTGTTGTCTATAGAATGTTGCCAAACTTCATTCATTATTATAGTGACGTTTTGTTTTGAAATTGGCCGCCAACTAGCGCTGAACTGGAAGAACAAATACAATTGCGTGTAACGCGGAAGAGAGAAAAAGTGGGTGTGGTGAATACTGTAATAAGGCAGCCCGGCATCAATGATGACATCACTGATGAGCTGAACACAATTCTGCTCATGGCTACTAAAGACAGGCTATAAGCACGATACATGCCGTTTACTCTTGGCTGTACACCAAACTCAATTAAACAATGTGGCGGGTTAATGTTGCTTTGTTATCGGCAAGTGGTTTCCTTCACAGGGTTTCGGTTTGGCCATGGTTAGGCGTAGCGGTGCAAGACGGAGATCTGCACTCTACCGAGTGCACTTTTCTAGTTGTATAATTAATCTGCTATGAAAGTGAATTGTTCATTCACACGAATGTCTCATGAACTTTACCTTCATGGATATTCTTTGTGAGATCATCTTTGAATAGGGGAGCTGTCAGCTTCTGAAAGGCTGACACATTTCCAAGTATTCTTTAATGACCGGCCGGAGAATTATTTCTACGGGGAAAAAACAGGCGAGTAGTTTTTCTGTAATCCTGCTGACAAACGGCAGCGAAAACATAACCTCCTCGGTGGAGGTCAAGACAAACTGAATCAACCCTGAGCTTAATATTGACTGTTCAAGACAGGTTTCTCAAAGCCTCTACCATGTTATGGTAAAACACTGATTAATCTGAATATAAGTTAACGATTAAATGTTGAAATGAAATGATCAAAGCATTTATTTTCTCATGCTCCATTTATAATGACAGCTAGGGTTTTGAGTAGTCTGCAAGCCTGTATCCATCCATTCACTAGTCAGCTGTCAGAAACAGCCATGTCCTATTTGTCGTCTTTGACTTCCCAGTATACACAGTAAACTTGGTATCCAATCACTGCACCAGAGTTCACACTAAGGTCTCTTTCTTTGTATCCCCTGTCACTTTGTGTGCAAAGACCCTCAAAACACAGCATGTCAATCTTTAGAGAGAGAGAGCGAGAGAGGACAGCACATGTAAATCCTTTGAGAAGGAGAGAGAGATGGAGAGAGGACAGAGCAGCATGTAAATCCTTTGAGAAGGAGAGAGAGATAGAGAGAACAGAGCGCAGCCTTGTCCGCCGCAAATAGACTGAGAGGAAGAAGAGAAACGGAGTGACTCTGCCGAATAGGCCTATTCTCCCATCTCATCAGCATCAGGAGAGACAAAGTTAGTAGGGCTGCAATTATTTTAATGATCAATTAATCTGATGATTATTATTATTGTCTCGACTAATCTATAGAATATATCTATCCATCTAGCTATAAAATGGAGTATGTGGGCTCTGTCCACTGTTTCAAGTTCTGTGTTCGGCCACAGCTACGCCGTTTTACGTGCGATCGGGCTGAAACCTTCAGGGTGTGTAAAGGGCACCTTGTGTGGATGACCTGACAGAGCCGGATCTTTTAATTAGGTGATTGCCCTAATTACCGATGTCATCAATGATGTTATACCACCACTGATTATGTAATCAGTGATGTCATACATAGGCATTGTGACATTGTGACATCACTGATGTCATCATTGACACACACACACACACATGAGAGACTGAGGGAGAGGGAGAGAGAGGAGAGGGAGAGAGACTGAGGGGGAGAGACTGAGGGAGAGAGAGAGGAATCAAGTATATCAAATTGAGTGTTTCAAGTTCTGTGTTCGTCGGCCACAGCTATGCCGTTTTACGTGCGATCGGGCTGAAACTTTCAGGGGGTTTAAAGAGCACTCATGCGGGTGACCTGATGGAGCCGGATTTTTTAATTAGGGCAGATTAATTGCCCTAATGCTGATTGCCCTAAGGCTGAAGCTATAGTTCAGTGATGTCATCAGTGATGATGTCATCACATCAGTGATGTCATCAGTCTGAGGCTATATAAGTGATGGGAGTATAAGTAGGTAGAGGAACCAGACAGAGACGATGGCTTCCGGCCCTGGGCTGTGCGGGTGACCTGACGGAGCCGGATTTTTTAATTAGGTGATTGCCCTAATTATCATCCGTGATGATGGCATCAGTGATGTCATAGAGCAGGCAAGGCCGCGATGCACAGTGGTCATTAGTGATGTCATAAGAGCAAGTGAGCCCGCACGACGGGTGAGCTGCAAGGCGGGCGAGCCTAGGCCTAGTTTAACAAAATGGTAATTTTTTTTTAAATCACTTTTCCCTAAAGTCGAAGATGACATCCTCATATGTCTTCTTTTGTCCTGACCAACAGTCCACAACCCAAAGATAATCAGTTTACTGTCATAGAAGACTAAGCAGAAACTATTCACATTAGAAGCTGGAATGAGAGAATTTTAGTATTTTCTTTTCTTAAAAATTACTCTACACGATTAATCGATTATACGGATAATTGGCGATCATTTTGTTTCAGCTCTAAAAGTTAGCGAGTGAAGTTGGGCAAATGTAAGCAATGTGGACACTGCAGACAGAGCTAGTGAGAGAGTCAGGGTCAGATGCACAGTGAATGCTAAAGCAGGGATCTGAAATCACATTATGCACACTAGGGCTATTTTGCCAGAGGTGCTTGTGAGATATGAGGAGCATGTGTCTGTGTCTGTGGGTGTCTATGTATGAGTATGAGGAGCTCAGTGTTCCATAGCACACCAATGCCCCCTTGGCGAATGGAGGTACTTTTGTGATCTTTCTCTCATTCACCTCCTACCGCTGTCTCAACTATCTCTCTCTCTCTCTCCCTCCCTCTCTCACTTTCTATACCTTCCACTTTAATCTTGCTGCTCTCTATCTCCCTCCCTCCCTCTCTCCCTCCCTCCCTCCCTCCCTCCATAGCCTGCCTGCTGGTCCCAGAGCAGTGAGCTTAGCAGCCACAGTGCAGGCCAGCACTTTGCTGCTTCAAAGCCCCAGAGCAAAGCAGCTTAGAGAGGCTGTGGGCACAGAGGCCTCAGTGTGACGCTCTTTTTACCACCATCATTCCTGCCTGCCCCCCTCTCATGCTCCCAGCAGACTGGGGTAGGAGATACCAGCGTGTGATCACACCAGGCAGAGAGAGAGAGAGAGCAGAGCAGCATGCAGGCACCCTGGAGCTTTCTGGGATGCAACAAGCTGACTGTTGATCTCAGGCTACACACACGAGTGAGCGCGCCCAACATGCCTCTGAGCATCTGAGCCTGAGCTGCAGACTGGAGCATCTGAGCTCCAGTCTGCAGCATCTGAGCTGCAGACTGGAGCATCTGAGCTGCTGCAGACTGCAGCATCTGAGCTGCAGTCTGCAGCATCTGAGCTGCAGACTGCAGCATCTGAGCTGCAGTCTGCAGCATCTGAGCTGCAGACTGCAGCATCTGAGCTGCAGACTGGAGCATCTGAGCTGCAGACTGCAGCATCTGAGCTGCAGACTGCAGCATCTGAGCTGCAGACTGGAGCATCTGAGCTGCAGACTGCAGCATCTGAGCTGCAGACTGCAGCATCTGAGCTGCAGTCTGCAGCATCTGAGCTGCAGACTGCAGCATCTGAGCTGCAGACTGCAGCATCTGAGGCTGCGCTGCAGAGTGGAGCATCTGAGCTGCAGACTGGAGCATCTGAGCCTGAGCTGCAGACTGGGGCTTGACTGAAGTAATTTGTACTTTGTGTCCAGGCATTAGTAGTTATGCTTTATATGCCTCTGTTTATCCTTGCACTCACAAAATATACAGAGTTGTTGGCTTCGGGCTATGTCCACTAGGGCTGGGCGATATGGCCAAAAATGAATATCTGTATTTTTAGGCTGAATGGTGATACACGATATACTGTATAGACGGTTTTAACTTGACAACAAAAACATTCTAAATTGAACCCCCGCTCACTTCCTGTTGCAGTGTTTGCTATGGACAAAAGAAAAAAAAACATTCAAGTGCAGGACTGACCATTCCGTGAAAACCGTCTATACTACGAAGTGGGCTAAATGTACAATTGTAACTTTGTGCTTTCACAAAATATTTACTCAATGAGATTTTTCATAAATACTCATCAGTAATGTGGATATAATGACTAGGAGGTGAAGGCAAATAATAGAAGAGTCTGGTAAGTTCAGAAAAGTACATCACTTCACTGTAATGCAGCCTTTAAAACCAGGAAAAGAAAACACTTGTGCCATTTCACAATATTACGATATCCAAAATCTGGGAGAAGTCCGCTATCTTACGTGATGAGCCCATTTCGTAGCAAATACATAATATCCATCACATTCCATGTCTATCTTGGCGGCTGCATTGGACTGAGATCAGTTCTAAAATGAAAATCTGGACCATCAGGACAGGATACGAGCTCGTCTAGCAGAAAGTTTACTATGAGCCCACGGTGTTGAGACGTGCAAAATGCAGTATTGATAAAGAAGAAACTACACATTCTTTCCTTTTTCAACCCAGTGTGTGTTTGTTACTGTTTGTTCCTCTGACTGTAGTGTTGCCTGCTGTGTGTCACAGCGCTGCAGCTGTTGTCTGATATTCCAGCCGCTACACGGCGTCATCGCCACAGCCGAGCCCAGATCACACGTTATCTGTAAAAGAAAGTGTTTTTATGCTATGTTGTATGATCCATTCTGGACCATAACATTCATGACAATAGATAGTCTGCACTATTTCTATTTAAGATGCTAAAGTGAGAGTACCGTGTCTCCCTACAATTGCATGAAATGCTTCAAGCTCCACAAATGTAAGCTACAACTCATTTGTGTGTGTGTGTGTGCGCGTGTGTGTGTGTGTGTGGTCAAATATTTTAGCCTCGGGTAAATTTGAGAGAAATCAGACTTTTGTGAGAGAGACATGTAAACGTGGAGCTAAAGCAAGAGCCCTGCCTGAAGTAATGGCCTGTGCATAGTGACATCGTAAGCAGGATAAAGCCAGCAACAATTTTAGGGTGCGGTTGGTTCAGGTTTAGGTTTAGGTTTAGGGTCAGGGTTAGATTTAGGGTCAGGGTTAGGGTTAAAATCGGTAAACCGGAAGTCAAATTGTGGGAGATTGTTGCTCACTTCACGGAGACACGGAGATGACTGTAACGCTGAGATATGTGCTGCTGGAGGGTGGTCGCTGTGCATGGGAGGGGGAACTTGAGGTAAAGTTGCCCCAAGGTAATGTGTTTATGGGAGGGGGAACTTGAGGTAAAGTTGCCCCAAGGTAATGTGTTTATGGGAGGGGGAACTTGAGGTAAAGTTGCCCCAAGGTAATGTGTTTATGGGAGGGGGAACTTGAGGTAAAGTTGCCCCAAGGTAATGTGTTTATGGGAGGGGGAACTTGAGGTAAAGTTGCCCCAAGGTAATGTGTTTATGGGAGGGGGAACTTGAGGTAAAGTTGCCCCAAGGTAATGTGTTTATGGGAGGGGGAACTTGAGGTAAAGTTGCCCCAAGGTAATGTCTTTATGGGAGGGGGAACTTGAGGTAAAGTTGCCCCAAGGTAATGTGTTTATGGGAGGGGGAACTTGAGGTAAAGTTGCCCCAAGGTAATGTCTTTATAGGAGGGGGAACTTGAGGTAAAGTTGCCCCAAGGTAATGTGTTTATGGGAGGGGGAACTTGAGGTAAAGTTGCCCCAAGGTAATGTCTTTATGGGAGGGGGAACTTGAGGTAAAGTTGCCCCAAGGTAATGTCTTTATGGGAGGGGGAACTTGAGGTAAAGTTGCCCCAAGGTAATGTATTTATGGGAGGGGGAACTTGAGGTAAAGTTGCCCCAAGGTAATGTGTTTATGGGAGGGGGAACTTGAGGTAAAGTTGCCCCAAGGTAATGTCTTTATGGGAGGGGGAACTTGAGGTAAAGTTGCCCCAAGGTAATGTGTTTATGGGAGGGGGAACTTGAGGTAAAGTTGCCCCAAGGTAATGTCTTTATAGGAGGGGGAACTTGAGGTAAAGTTGCCCCAAGGTAATGTGTTTATGGGAGGGGGAACTTGAGGTAAAGTTGCCCCAAGGTAATGTCTTTATGGGAGGGGGAACTTGAGGTAAAGTTGCCCCAAGGTAATGTCTTTATGGGAGGGGGAACTTGAGGTAAAGTTGCCCCAAGGTAATGTATTTATGGGAGGGGGAACTTGAGGTAAAGTTGCCCCAAGGTAATGTGTTTATGGGAGGGGGAACTTGAGGTAAAGTTGCTCCAAGGTAATGTGTTTATGGGAGGGGGAACTTGAGGTAAAGTTGCCCCAAGGTAATGTCTTTATGGGAGGGGGAACTTGAGGTAAAGTTGCCCCAAGGTAATGTCTTTATGGGAGGGGGAACTTGAGGTAAAGTTGCCCCAAGGTAATGTCTTTATGGGAGGGGGAACTTGAGGTAAAGTTGCCCCAAGGTAATGTGTTTATGGGAGGGGGAAATGAGGGTAAAGTTGCCCCAAGGTAATGTCTTTATGGGAGGGGGAACTTGAGGTAAAGTTGCCCCAAGGTAATGTCTTTATGGGAGGGGGAAATGAGGGTAAAGTTGCCCCAAGGTAATGTGTTTATGGGAGGGGGAACTTGAGGTAAAGTTGCCCCAAGGTAATGTCTTTATGGGAGGGGGAAATGAGGGTAAAGTTGCCCCAAGGTAATGTCTTTATGGGAGGGGGAAATGAGGGTAAAGTTGCCCCAAGGTAATGTCTTTATGGGAGGGGGAACTTGAGGTAAAGTTGCCCCAAGGTAATGTCTTTATGGGAGGGGGAAATGAGGGTAAAGTTTCCCCAAGGTAATGTCTTTATGAGAGGGGGAAATGAGGGTAAAGTTGCCCCAAGGTAATGTCTTTATGAGAGGGGGAAATGAGGGTAAAGTTGCCCCAAGGTAATGTCTTTATGAGAGGGGGTAATGAGGGTAAAGTTGCCCCAAGGTAATGTCTTTATGAGAGGGGGTAATGAGGGTAAAGTTGCCCCAAGGTAATGTCTTTATGAGAGGGGGAAATGAGGGTAAAGTTGCCCCAAGGTAATGTCTTTATGGGAGGGGGAACTTGAGGTAAAGTTGCCCCAAGGTAATGTCTTTATGGGAGGGGGAAATGAGGGTAAAGTTGCCCAAAGGTAATGTCTTTATGAGAGGGGGAAATGAGGGTAAAGTTGCCCCAAGGTAATGTGTTTGAGAGAGGGGGAAATGAGGGTAAAGTTGCCCCAAGGTAATGTGTTTGAGAGAGGGGGAAATGAGGGTAAAGTTGCCCCAAGGTAATGTCTTTATGAGAGGGGGAAATGAGGGTAAAGTTGCCCCAAGGTAATGTCTTTATGAGAGGGGGAAATGAGGGTAAAGTTGCCCCAAGGTAATGTCTTTATGAGAGGGGGAACTTGAGGTAAAGTTGCCCCAAGGTAATGTCTTTATGAGAGGGGGAACTTGAGGTAAAGTTGCTCAAAGCTAATGTGTTTATGGGAGGGGGAACTTGAGGTAAAGTTGCCCCAAGGTAATGTGTTTATGAGAGGGGGAAATGAGGGTAAAGTTGCCCCAAGGTAATGTCTTTATGAGAGGGGGAACTTGAGGTAAAGTTGCCCCAAGGTAATGTCTTTATGAGAGGGGGAAATGAGGGTAAAGTTGCCCCAAGGTAATGTCTTTATGAGAGGGGGAAATGAGGGTAAAGTTGCCCCAAGGTAATGTGTTTATGAGAGGGGGAAATTAGGGTAAAGTTGCCCCAAGGTAATGTCTTTATGAGAGGGGGAAATTAGGGTAAAGTTGCCCCAAGGTAATGTCTTTATGAGAGGGGGAAATGAGGGTAAAATTGCCCCAAGGTAATGTGTTTATGAGAGGGGGAACTTGAGGTAAAGTTGCCCCAAGGTAATGTGTTTATGAGAGGGGGAAATGAGGGTAAAGTTGCCCCAAGGTAATGTGTTTATGAGAGGGGGAACTTGAGGTAAAGTTGCCCCAAGGTAATGTGTTTGAGAGGGGGAAATGAGGGTAAAGTTGCCCCAAGGTAATGTGTTTATGAGAGGGGGAACTTGAGGTAAAGTTGCCCCAAGGTAATGTGTTTATGAGAGGGGGAAATGAGGGTAAAGTTGCCCCAAGGTAATGTCTTTATGAGAGGGGGAACTTGAGGTAAAGTTGCCCCAAGGTAATGTGTTTATGAGAGGGGGAACTTGAGGCTAATGTGTTTATGCCGTGGCCGAGTAGGAGTGGAGAGATTAACTCTAGTGTCCACACTTCCCTTAGGCTGTCATCAAAGCCCTTCTGTTGGAGGAGAACGAACAGCTGTTGCTGTATCAGAGCCCACCTTTCAGATTACTATGGTGCTTCAGTGTAGGTGGGTGGTAGATGTTTAATGAATAGATGTGCCTTTTTAACTCATTAAGTGCCATAGACGACCTAACTCGTCTTACATAATCCAGCGCTTAAGTGCCAAGGACGAGCTAACTCGTCTTACATAAACATTTTTTTTTTTTGACGGTGGGACATCAATCAACCCCTTTTACATCTTCGAGATAACTATTTGGAGCAAGAGCATGTGTGTAATCTATTTTACCGACCACTAAGTGGCGACAGAGACCGAGAGAAGTCACAGCCACGGGACCCAAAAGCCACAAAAGCAGCCGCCTCCCGCGGAAATGGCTTGGCGATTTTACAGTCAGAAGCCCGGACACACACACACAGAACGGACAGAGATCCCTTCCCCCCAGAGCCGCGCAGCAACGCGCGAACACACACACACACACACACACACACACACACACACACACACACACACACCGCGGGAGCAAGCCATTCAAGGAAATGTCGACGCGATTTTACAGTAATCCATTTCAGACTCGTCTTGCCCGACAGGCAGACAGGCAGGCAGGCAGCAGCAACGCGCTTCTGACACGCCCGCTGTTAGAGCCAGGAGGAAGGAGGAGAAGACACACGGAGGGAGGAGTTTGAATGAGAGGGGTGTTTCCTGTTGTTATGGAGGAAATTACTGTTCAAAACTATTGTTTAGAATGTCTGACGGTCTTACTGATGCCAAAAATGAATGGTTAAAGTGACTGTTTCACAAAAAGCCATTTATCTCTGAATAAATTTCCAGACGCTGAAACCATGCTGTACTCAACGGCTAATATCTACATAACTACTAACTCTGCAAACTACCGTAAATTCCGGACTATAAGGCGCACCGGTGTATAAGCCGCACCTTCTAAGTTGACTATTTTTTTCTTATATAAGCCGCACCGGACTATAAGCCGCGGGTGTTTTAATGGTATTTTTTGTTTTTTTTTACAGTGCACACAGTGTCCGCGGTGTGGTGAAAAGAGGGCAAGAGAGGAAATTAAAACAGAAGTGGATTTATAGTTAGAAAGAGTGCTAAAGAAGAGAGAATTCCGTTTTTTATTTTTTTATTTTAGTTACTCACAGTACTATTGACCAGTCCAACTCAAAAGATATTCGGCAGTTTCACTTTGAGCTCTTGTTCCGCCGCTGTCCATCAATGGTTATGACGAGTCTCGCTGGGTACAGTACGCCAAAGCGATATCCATTGACTTTAACCTTTTCGATTATGCTGTTGTATGTTGCGCGTTTCTGTTGCACCAACGCGGAGAGGTCCTGCCGGACGAAAAAGCGCGTACCCTCCCAGGTGAGGGGCTTCTTCCCCGCAGCCTGGAGGATGAGTTGACGGTCGGGCCAGCGGAGTAGGCAGATGAAGATGGCCCTCGGTGGCAGGCCGGGGTCTGGACGTGGCCGAGGCGCCCGGTGTGCCCTGTCCACCTCTGGTGGTTTCTCGCCTTCCTTCAGGTCCAGGATGTAACACAGGATTTTGCCACGAAAGCGTCCATGTCACCAATCTCAGCTCCCTCTTTTACATTGATCAGGCGAATGTTATTTCTTTTACTCCTGCTGATTAAGTCATCAACCTGCGTGTGCAGGGTTTCGATTTGTCTTTGCATTTTATCCACTTTCGGACTCACTGTGTTGTTTTTGTCCTCCAGTGCGCTGATGCGCTTTTCCGCATTAGAAACTCTGTTCGCTTATTTTCTTTAGTGAGTGAGTGGATGGACTTCTGCACGTTTTCAAACTTGTTTTCAAGCTGCTCAAACCTCTGAGCGATGTCGGACTTAATCGATAGTGTTTCACGGAGTAAAAGTTTAGCCCAAGCCGTGTATCTCCAGCCTCCAGCAGGTGAGTCATTTCCTCATTCATGGCGGTGATTGCTTCGTCTTTTTCTTTCTGCTTACCTGTGTTGTGTTATGTTATGTTATGTTATGTTGTTAAAAGAGGGCAAGAGAGGAAATTAAAACAGAAGTGGATTTATAGTTAGAAAGAGTGCTAAAAAAGAGAGATTTTTTTTTTTTTTTTTGAAAAAATCCATAGATAAGCCGCACCGTTATATAAGCCGCAGGGGCCAAAAAAGGCCAAAAAACGGGAAAAAAGCCGCGGCTTATAGTCCGGAATTTACGGTAACTCTTTTAGACAGAGAAAGCACACATTCTATTAGTTATTTTTAGATGATTGGTGTTCATGAATTCTTAACAGAAAAGAATCCTCGGCTATTCTAAAATGAGCCAGAATCGTCAAAAACACCCCTGGCACAACTTACCTACAGGAATGAAAACATGGCTGGCATTCAATGTGTTAAGATAAAAGTATGGAAACTTCAGCTTCTCTAGGAGGACAAAGACAAAGGTGTAACATTAAAAACGAGCACATTTTGGCTGCAATTTCGTCAGGGTTACATTTAGGGGTGCACCGATCACGTTTTTTGCCACCGATCACCGATTGCCGATCACCTATGAGAAATATCTGCCCAACCGATCATCGACCGATCACCGATTACCGATTACCGATCACCGATATATATATATATATATTTATTTATTTATTTTGTAAGCAGCTATAGCAGTCTATTATAGAACAGTTTCCATTTTACATATAGGCCTACGTTTCATGCATCAAATTGAAAGTGCAGCACATTTTCTTTTTTTTCTACATCAATATTTTATATTTTGTAGGCTAAAGGAAACCGCCAACATGATTTTTTGTGTGTGAGATAATTGGAGCACAAGACTGTGTTGAACTAAATGGCTAGTAGTTCAGTCCAGTTCCCTCAGTTCAGTTTATAAAAGAACAAAACTCATTCCACTTCGGGATTTCCATGTTACCAGTTCATGTTACCAGTTCAATGCAGTTCAGTTCACTCAACAAAAATACTCAATTTTCCGGGATTTCCCTGTTACACAAGAAAAATAACTTCGACCCAAGTTAACTATTTTATCGATTAAGCTAAAGCGGCTAAAGCTAATGGGAGCTATTAACGTTAGGAGGATACACGCAAATATGGATCAAACACGGACTTAACAGCATGCAAATGCCTCGGTAGGCGGGAGGACTGGAGGTAACTTCTCTCTGCTGAGTCTGCTCTAATCACCAGCTGATGTGTGTGATTCAAAGACGCAAGGGGTGTGTTGACAGTCTGGTGTGGTGTGTGGACAAAAAATGTGCCTCGCGACCTGCTTTGAGCACTGTGCCACTACGCTCTATCAGCCACTACTGTAAAACACCCTCCCTCCTCCCACCCTCCCTTGCTCCGGGGGAAAAATGTCGGCGATTGAGCCAGAAACACAGTCTGAATGAAATTGAATGTAACGTTCCCAATTCTATGTATTACATTCTAAAAACTTAACGGCAACATTTTGGAAGGCTAAGCCACACAACTAGTCGTTGTAATCTAACATCATGCTTCAAAAGATGGAGAACTGGCTGTGTTACGACGATGAGGATGCAAAACATGTAATTTGCATGTTTCGTTCCACCCATGTTTCGTCCGCGCTGCCAAATTCAATGGAATGAAACGAATCTTGTAGCCTTGGACGTAGTGAAGTGTTTTTGATTGATTTGTTCATCGGACTCAAAACGGTCTCCGCTGATAAGACACGGAGATCTCTGTTACAGGCAGGCGCTACGCCTCCTCCTGACCAGTTTTAAACATTAAAACACCTGCGGCTTAGTCCAGTGCGGCTTATATATGTAACAATCATTCAATTTAGCTGCTGCGGCTTATATTCAGGTGCGCCTTATAGACAAGTTTCCCAGCGCTGGCCTAGGGCGGCGCCATAGCAGCCTTATATGTCCCCGGCTTCCGGTTAAGTCCACATAGCGTCCACAGCAGCCTGATGTTGCCAATAAGCTACGACTTAAATAGAGACTTATTACATCATATGTTTTCCGCCCCCTGTATGTTGAGTGTTGGTGAAAAAGAAAAATATAGCAGACGCTTTCTTTACTGTAGAGCGCCGTTTAAAAGCTGCACAACAAGCAGCATCAGTCCCGCCGGCCAGCGCTGGACCCGCTGTGAGGAAACACACAGGAGGAAACCGAAATGTCAAAACAGACATCCCTTGCTAGGCCAGTCCTTTTTTTAATCGAGATCATGCAACAAGTAGCCTACTTCAGCCGAGGCCAGCAAGACGGCAGGAAAGAAACAGAAGCGTGCCTGCCGCCGTCAAAAGCAAAAGAGACCCGACTTAGGCTGTCAATTTAGCGGAGGTAAAAAGCCTTTTTACCTACTCGGGCGAAACAATCAATCAATCAATGGCTCGCGCTTGTTGCCCGATGCTCGTATGATGAGGAGATGAATCAAAATGCTTACCACCAATAAAGCCACATGCGAGCCGAGAACGAGTGCAGGAGAGCTGACGCAGGTGCCAGGTGTGGAGTGGGAGAGATTAAGGTGCGTAGCCTATTGCTGGAGATTCAAGTTGTGCGCTGTCTGCACTCTGCACTGACACTGTCGCACTTATTACTTTTAGCTGCGTTGTTTTTTCATCAAGGCAATGTGCAGAAGATATGGGTTCATGAATGTCTGCAAATGCAGATAGATAGGCTACAGTAGGAGTGTGCATGCATGTTGTCTGTTTCAATAACGAAAGCGTCCTTACCGAGAACGACGTGCCGACCAATTAAATATTCTTGCTGCGAAATCGGCCTCTTAATGACAACACTGGAATAATAGCCGTAATATTCATTCACAACGGGGGTAATTTGATGAAATACATAGCGTTACAACATACCCGACCTACTTTGTTGCTGTGGAGATATTGGTACGCTTCGGAGCTTTTGAGATTGTTCATCGCGTTGCCGTCCACCGCCATTGATTCCTCAAAATACGCTATAATCCTGCCTGTAGTTACGTTCGGCCATTTACACATATTATCTTCCCATGTGTCCACTGTCAACGGGTGTGGGATAGACACTCTTTCATTAGATAGGAGACTCGCAGAATGATCCCAAGTTTGCATTTTTTCGGCGGTCGCTATGGCTACTACGGTAGTACGTTACGCTTCTCCGTATTCACAAACACCGGAACCGACAGACACGATCGCGGCCGAGTCCGGAAGCAAACCGGAAGTGCCCAGGAAACTTGTCTATAGTACGGAAAGTACGGCTGACGAAAGCAAAGTGTGTGCTTTGCAACACAATGATATAAACGTTAGAGCACAATATTAAAGTTAAACGATGGACATTGAAGACATGAAAATGGGCTGCCTCATGTTTCTCACGTGCAGCATGATCGGCTATGCGATCGGCGACAATAAAGGAATATCGGAAACAGCAGATCACATATTTGAGGTCCAAATCGGCCGATACAGATTGCGTGCGGATCGATCGGTGCACCCCTAGTTACATTATTGCATGGTCAACAATAAATACAGTATATTCATATTCCATAATGGCTACCATCTTACATCTTTAAATTTCAATTCCTCATTCATTTGGGTATACATCCAAAAGGCACGGTGGAGCAGTGGTAGCGCTGTCGCCTCACAGCAAGAAGTTCCTGGCTTCGATTCCAGCCTGGGACGCTGTGGGCACTGAGGCTGTGTCCCTATCCTCGGTGCCTACTGCCCAGGTGGCCTCGTCAAAAGGGCCTTTCTGTGCGGAGTTTGCATGTTCTCCCCTTGCTCCCCTGGCCTTTCCTCCAGATAGGAACCCCCGGCTAAAAAAACAAAACATCCGAAACGCCTCTCTCATTTTCAGATGAAATTATGCCTGCACGATATGAGGAAAATCTGCGATGTGCGATAACATTGTTCAATACAGCGATGACGATACGACTTGCGATAAATAAACACATTAACACATTGAGTGCCACAGCGCTTCAGTAAAATTGTCTGCAGCCTGTGCCAGATTCACTTCCATTCAGTTGAAAACAGCTATAGAATTTTTTCTATTAGGGCTATATTGACAGGGCTGGACTTTAATGAAACATTGAACACTCCTGATTCTTCCAAAGAAGAAATTTTGTTTCTAGACAGTTCCATTATGAAATGACAGCCTCTGAAAAAAGTGCACTTTCAAGGGTTTTCTGTCGTTTTTTTTTACTTTCCAAGATATAGTCACTTTTATGAATACCTTTTGCACTCTAATTTCGAGCACATTCACTGACTCTGGCTGGTGTTTTCTGATGTGGTGGCGTGGTGTGGTTTCTGTGCAGCCTGCGTGCCCTCCCCCCCCCCCCCCCTCTCCACCTCTGAGCTGCGGGCTCCTCCCCACACGCACAGTTTGTTTTCTCACAGACTCCGTTTTTGCCCCGGACGGATCCCAGCGCGCAACAAGGAAATGCCAAACGCGACTGAACGAAAAGGCTTGGCCGTTCGGCTTCGGATGCTGGCTTTCTGGCAGGGAATCGTGTGGAGATAGATAGAAGCAGAAGAGCTCAGTTGTGAGCGCGGATGCAGCCGAGCCCACTGTCCGCTGCAGACAGAGCAATCTATACGGCTCTGGCTGAAGCATGCATCGGTTTCCCCTTTGATCACGTCTTTCCCTGCTGTCTCCTGCACAAAGTAAAGGATCTGAGGTGGGTGGCGCAGCTCCCGTGTCGATGTTTAAGGTGGCGCCGTGTGATCCCTTGAAGGGATTCATGCTCACTGGCTAGGTATGACCTTAAACAGCAGAATTATGGAATAATATGAATTATGATTTTAGGACGTCCACAGACGTCCTTGGCACTCCTCGTTACATTTTTTTAGGACGTCCAGAGACGTCCTTGGCACTCAATGTGTTAAAGTATGCATATTAGCTATACAGTTCCTATGTCTTTCTGCTTTAATAATGCTAACATAGACCCCAAACATTGCATAGCCTGTGCCCACTGAATAAAGAAATGAAATACACACTGACTCTAGCTGAAACTACACACAGCGTGTTTGGGCTTTGGCAGAGGGGCGGAGCGCACTGTTGCAAGAGAAAGGTGTACGCTGGATTTACAACACAAGACAAAATGATCAGATGCTGAGTGGGAATGCATGACGCATGTAAATAAAACCACTTCTGTTATTTATTGCATTTCAGGCAGTCTTTGCGATGTGTTTATTGCGCATGTTCATATTGCGATGATGATGAAAATACGATTAATTGTGCAGCCCTAGAGGAAATCAAAGAATGCTTCACGTCATTAAGAGTTCAATGTTTTACGTTTATACACTTTTCCATAATGGCATGGCATGATGTCATTTACATCAGATTCTTTGTTTTACAGGTAATGAATGTCTTGTCCAGTCTTCCCAGTGACAGGATGCTGATAACCTTTTGTGTTTCTCGTGTATTGAGAAGTAATATACTTTCATCAGTTGCCTGGTGGAGTTGGACCCTTCAAGCACTTTAGTTTGGCCTGTAGGAGGTCAAGTGTTACGGAGTTAAATCAGAATGTCTATGATGGTGAACTGCAACACTGTACTGTATGTCATAGTGTCTATGGGTTTGCAAAGGTGCACTTGTGTGTGAGTGCGTAGATGTGTGGGAGTTGGATTGCCAGTTTTTCCTTTGCTCAAGGTTTTCTCTGTTTCTCTGTGAAAATAAGTATTCATTCAAAGTTCAAAGCAAAATGTTCCACAATGAAAGATGGTTACAGTATCAGAGCGTTCTTGAAGAAGTTAGACAAGCAAACATAGTTTTCCATGGATAAAGAGATTACCCACTGACTGAAGGTCTCTCATCACAAAACAGGCTTTACTGTGAGGAATGTGAAAGCAAATCCTGATAATTACAGCTAAAATATGTTTTTAGCTTATTTAAAAAGGAAACAAAATGTTTTGTTTGCTGCATAAAGTGTTGGCGTTTTTATTTTGCCTCAGACAAAAGGATAATTCAGGATTTATATTAAATAATTTATATTTAATAACAAGGACGTGCGTTCATTGTAATCTTATAATACGAATACTAATACGGATGCACTGGAGGTATTTAGGGTATGTTGGGTGTGTGAATCCTCCGTTGAGTTGAGGCAGGGGCTTAGCTGTCACACCAGCATCTCAAATTCTGATTAATCCAAGATTAGCTAAACATTTATTATACATGGCAAAATCTCATCAATAATTCATAGCACACTCTTCTATCTGTCTGGTAGTCAATTATACAAGTCTGTGCCTTGGATACCTTAATCTGATTCCTTGCATTTAGTTTGGTAAAAAAAAAAAATCTGTCTCCAACTGGCCCTCATTATACAGTCTAATTAATGCAAATGATGGTAGTTTAGGCATGACACTAGTTTCTCTTTTGTAAAAGTGTAAACGTCTGTGTCTGAGCTCTTTTTTGTTTTTGCTACCTTTGAAATTACAGCTGTGAAATCAAAAACTGATCCAATAGCAGCGATTCCTGACACCTCATTATCTTTACTGCTGGAACAGCCATTTCTCTAAGATACCATCACTGCTGAGTCTGGCCTTGACAAGTGGTGGCATCCATTTGTGGTCATTGCCTTTCCACAGAATGTACTCTAACCTGAGGCGCATGCAATCCAGTGTTTCCCCTAGACTTGTGCAGGCCTGGTGGGCCAGCAGGCTAATGAGAACCCCCGCCAGACCCCCATTTTTTTAAATGCCAAAAATAACGCCAGATAGCCCTTAATTCAGAACTTCTTCACAGCCAACATTTCCATATGATGCCATGGTGAAAATGTTCTCCAAGCCAAGGAAGATAAAGTGCAGCAATGAATCATGCACAGTGTTCATAATGTACTAAATATTTTTGCAAAGGTCATTACACAGCTTTTTTCCCCCCCACACCATTTTTATGCAAAAGATGCAACTTATTAATGCAGGTCATCCTCTCCTTATGAATATACCAAGTGAACGGAAATTTGAACACAATCATAAATTGCACACCGGCTTCTAGGCCATCTGATCAGGCGTGTAGTGCTGTGGGAGCGCACTTGTTTTGGTGAGCAGTGACTGCCGCCTGCTCGCTGCATGGCTGAGGCTGGACTAGCTCTTTTTTAGTTTCACAGCTGGAAGTGTCATAGGCTACTTCTGCAGTGTCTATTCACCCTATCATTTGCCCATATCAGGAGGACGCTTCTGCATAACGTCATTTTGTAATTGTTAGTCCGTTTTAGACCCGGAAGTAGATCACTCTCATCTTTATCATTTTTTAGACGTGCCAAAAAGCTGTTTTCAAGCAACAAAAAAAAAAACGTTATAAAGTTTTAATATTTTTTCGGATGAGAACGTAACATTCCAAATATGTGACCAGTTCATCAGAATAGCACCTATTTGGATTTTTTTAACAAGCAGCGAGGAGCGCTGGCTTAGTGTGACCGGTCCGACTAGCTAGTATCTGTCAACCCCTACTGTAGCCTTACTAGCAGTGAGAATACACTGTCAACGTGCTTTTGTAACTAACGTTAAATGCCGACCAGGTACAGCCATCGGCTGTGTGTGTGGGGGGGGGGTGTTGGGACCTGCGCGTGTGCCTGTGTGTGTGTGGGGGGGGGGGGGGGTGTTGGGACCTGTACCTGTGTGTGTGTGTGGGGGGGGGGGGGGGTGTTGGTACCTGTGTGTATGTGTGGGGGGTGGTGTTGGGACCTGCGCGTGTGCCTGGGTGGGGGGGGGGGGGGGTGTTGGGACCTGTGTGTGTGTGGGGGGGGGGGGGTGTTGGGACCTGCGCGTGTGCCTGTGTGTGTGTGTGTGTGGGGGGGGGGGTGTTGGTACCTGTGTGTGGGGGGGTGTTGGTACCTGTGTGTGTGTGGGGGGGGGGGTGTTGGTACCTGTGTGTGTGTGTGTGTGGGGGGTGTTGGGACCTGCGAGTGTGCCTGTGTGTGTGTGTGTGTGTGGGGGGGGGGGGTGTTGGTACCTGTGTGTGTGTGTGGGGGGGGGGGGTGTTGGGACCTGTGTGTGTGTGTGTGTGTGTGTGTGGGGGGGGGGGTTGATACCTGTGTGTGTGTGTGGGGGGGGGGGGGGGTTGTGTGTTGGGACCTGCATGTGTGGAGCACTCCCCCAGTTCTCAGAATAGCACTACATCTCTGCATCTGAGCGAAGCCAACCGTGCCTCGTCTGCTTAGGTTTTTTCCCCGGTGTAGCTTTTTTTGGTGCGTACCACCAGGCCTGCAAAAAATCATATGGTTAAACCAGGATACAATCCATTAAATAAGATGAAAGTCAACACACTCAATGTTGCAAAAACATTCAAATAACACCTCCTCTTGCCTGATCAAAATGTCATGCAACTAGTGTAGGAGAGAAAAGAGAGTTTGTGCCAGAAGACTGTTCATTACAGATCACATTGCACCAGGCAGTCTTGTTACTTTGCAGCAACTCGGAAAGATCAAACTCATGAATAATGGCTCTGCTCGGGCTGATGAAAAACAAAGAGCCAATTAAAATCAAGCTTGCCTCCCTCGGTTCCTGTCCTGCTAATTCTACCTGTTCTGTCTTTCTGTGCATGGTCCCGCCTAGCTCTGTATAACTGGGTTGCAAAGGCATCTCTCTCTGTGTTTAATGATCAGGCCCCAGGTAGCCTTGTCTGCCAAACCTCAGCCCAGTCCATTGTACAGTATCTTCCAGTCCTCTTTCAGTTGATTTCACGTTTCATGGGTTTGGCAGCACTGTTTATATTCCTCAGTTGGGCCCTGCTCGTCGGAAAGGCTTGTGATGGCAGAATTGGCAGAATAGAAAACAAAATGTGCCTGGCTGCCTGCCACACTGTTTTGCTTTACATGGAAGGGTGTCGAGGTGAAGTGGAAGCTGACACATTGCTGTCACTGACACTAAAGTGATGTCTCTTTGCACATCAGCCCACAGTCACGCTTGTGTTGTGTTGTTGTGGCCGCTCAGGTTGGAATCGCTGACAAAAAGCCTCTTTACACGTTGGCTCAACATAAGTCACACTTTCCCTTTTATGAAAAGCAGCGTGACATTGGGGCTACAGTCGGCAAGAGAGGGGACCCGTATCAAATCCTGTGCACAGGCGTAACCTTTTTTCCCTTCTCATGGATTTCTCTCCCCGATGCCCATGCAGCTTAACTGGACCGCTTTTGGCTACAAAGACATCTGTGACCTAAATGCAATGCATGATTTCAACATCAAACTGGCTATTTAGGCCGGAACACTTATAGCCTTATGGATTGCATAAAAAAACCCATTTCTACTACATTAAATTGTTGTGGGTTGGGTTCCCCTTGAAGAATTAATATTGTGTGTGTGTGTGTGTGTGTGTGTGTATCAAGGTTCAAGGTTACTTTATTTTGTCTCCCAAGGGAGAAATTTGTCTTGGACACAGACCAGCAGCAAACATACACAGTACAGTGCACTACAAAACATTAACAATATGGCACACAGTGACACGTAAATCCCGTCACTCACCAACGTAATAAATAAGACACCTTAACTCCACCTCAGAGCCTTCTACCCCTCTGTCTGCCTTCCGCAATGAGTCCATTGAGGAGTGTAATTGACAGAGGGACAAAAGAATACTTGTACCTATTATATTTCCACTTATGGACCCCATACCTCCTGCCTGACGGCAGTAACCTATACTCTGGATGAAGTACATGAGAGGGGTCAGACACAATTTTCTTAGCCTGCCCAATGGTAGACTGCTCAAAG
The DNA here is from genome assembly GCF_964638095.1 of Poromitra crassiceps. NCBI lineage: Eukaryota > Metazoa > Chordata > Actinopteri > Beryciformes > Melamphaidae > Poromitra > Poromitra crassiceps. The sequence continues at coordinate 82,102,848 of NC_139625.1, read as the reverse complement.
ATGACCTGGGGAGTAATGGGAGGTGTAGGCATCCCCATAATCTTCCCTGCCATTTTGACCAATCTAAGAATCTCAGTTTTATACTTTACCGTCAGGTTTCCAAACCAACTTGTGATACCATACCTTAACATGGACTCTATGCTGGCTCTATAAAAGATCAGCATTATATTTCTGCATACACCAAAGAGTCTAAGCCTACGTAAAAAATGAAGGCGCTGGTGTATTCTTGCACATAGATTTGTCACATGAGGGTGCCAGCTCATATCATATATATATTATATATATACACACATATATAATTCCCTGCATGTTTTGTACCTTGCATGAACCTCAACCAAATTGACAAGCATACAACATCCTGTATCTGCTGCGTTGAGCATAGGAATGAACATTGAAACAGATCAGTAGGGTGTGGCACTGTTGTGACTCTTCTACTGTATAGGCAGTTTCACTGGAATGTTGTTGGTAGGGAACAGTTTGGACTCAAGTTTATTTCCTGTCAGTTACTGTACTGTATTAGCAAACACTGCAATAGGAAGTAGAGCTAGAGGCCAATTTAGAATGTGTATCTTGTCTAGATGAAACTGTCTATATATGGTTTTCACGGAATTGTGTTGCTAGGGAACAGTTTGGAACGTAGCTTATGCATAGGTGCCGGAAGTGGGGGGGGCAAGGGGACAATTTGCCCCCCTAAATATGAGCGTGTGGAAAAAAGAGAGGAGCCTCTCTGTTTATTGAATAAACGACAGCGCTGGGCTCCTAGGGGAGAGGAGAGCAAATGAACGAACCATTCTACACTGAAACGGATATTGATGTGATGGGTATATATTATACCACTCTCGTACCATGTGGACTTAGGGTGTTGAGTCATAGTCTATTTTTTATTTGTCTTGAATGTTCCAAAACTGCATGTTTAACTAAGAATAGGCTAACGATTATTTCCATCCACCACTCATTTAATTTGGTTACTTTCTTGCCTAAATTTAGGAAGGAACAAGGCACGCTGGTCGCTGGGGGAAATATCCAAATGTGTTTGTCCAATGCGGTCCAATGGCATTGCTCTCTGTCAGAACTTGCGTGGATGTCCTGACGTTGGTTTAGTAGCAAAAGTAAACGGATAAGTTAAATGGATACACCACTTTTTTGGAAGTTTAGCTCATTTGCCAGTGTAATGGCACCCTTTCAACCTATTAGACCACCAAATGTATGGTAATATCATATGGGGTGCAATGGTGCATATTACTAATATGCACCCCATAAAATGTGTAATAACTCAACAGTTGGAGGCTTGGAGCTATTGTATAGGCTAGCAGTCTTTCTGGAATGAAACAGGTTGATTTTAAAGTCATATTACCTGTGTTTTGAATGTTTACCCATTCACAAGAAATCATGCACACAAACCAAGTAAGTAAATGGCATGCTAATGAATGTGATTATGGTGGCAACAGAAAAGTGGTAGATGTTTATTTGGACTGAGTACAGCATATCAGTAAATAGAGCAAACCTTGGCCTGGTTTGAAGCTCTTCTCGTTCTCAGTCAATGCAGTGGCTCAATGATGCCAAAGTATTTTCTGCCTGCTTCAAGGCGAGAGCCCTGATTGCCTCATCACTGCCAGCCAACACTCCATGCCAAGTGATAGCCCTTATCTGAAATACTTGCCAATCAATCATGCACAATCCTCCACAACTGATGGATGCTGGAAACTCTCATAGCCCGTCTGGATGGGTTCAGAATTTGAATCAGTTTCCCTGGTCTCCATTTCAGGTAGCATCATGGCTCCGGTCATTGAATTGCTATTGTCTGGACCCTTTTCTGTAGCCTCTATCGCTCTCTGTTAGTGTACACCTCTTGTATGTTTTACCATTTGGCCTCATGCGTCTGTGTCTTGCTCCTTTTGAGGAGGCCGGTGATATTAGCTTTTGCTCCACTCTTTGGCCTCATTTGGAAAACAATAAGCCGTTCTTTGGAGGCTCTGAGAAGACTAAAGCTTAATTTATACTTATTAGAAAGTGTCGCTCAGCACATGGTCGCAGACGAAAAAGAAAGTGTCGCTCATGGTGTTGCATTTATACTTCAGTGAACGTTCGCCTCGGTTCAACGGTCACGTGACACCCGAACGTGCTGCAGACAGCCACGGCAAGGGAGGGAATGGAATGCACAGTGAAACCACCTCAGAGGCAAGATGTAACGTACTTGGCTGCAGCCGCATATAAACGACACACAACTCACCTCCTCTCTCTCTGGGAAATTGGTCACGATGTTCTTTTTCAATCGAGCGAAAACCAAAACAAGGAAGTCAAGCGCGTGCCGTCTATATAGCCAATCAGACTTGCGCGACACTATGTGACGTAGTCAGCGACACTAGACATTTCACTAGGTAGCAGACGCTGCGCGCCGACACTTGAAAGTGTCGACTCAAGTCCTCATTTCTGTCGGCAACGGTTTCAAAAGTGTCGCCTGACCAAGCATAAATTGGGTTTAAGGCAGCCGGATTAGGCTGCCATTTTTTATGTTGAATGCTTCTACTGTAGAAACCTGGAGTTTGAACACAGCCAGCAGCACTGTGTGTGTACAACATGTTGCCTTTCTGAGTGCTGAATACTGTGGTCTTGCTTGTGGAGGCTCCTGTGCTGGTTAACTATCTCACACTAGATGCTGCTCCTGTTAGTGCCTCTCATTTGTGAGCTCATGTTTTTACAGTGTGGCTAAGGGCCTTGGGGCAAAAAAACAAACTAGAACACACCTGAGCTTGGAATACCAAAATATAGATGCAGAGTGCAGACAAACACACTATAAGCATAACTTATAGGAGCTATGCAGGAGCCAGCACCATGGCTCCATGCATTACATCACTAGCTTGCTGGGGAAGCTAAGCAGGTCTGGCTGTGGTCAGTGCTTGGATGGGAGACCACCTGGTGCTGGAAGTGGTGTTGGAGGACCAGTAGGAGGTGCTATTCCCTGTTCCCTCTGGTCTCATGAATAATATCTCTACCCTAATAAGGCGGAGGGGTTCCGCACGGTGCACAATTACGCAAAGCTAGAAATGAGCACGCAGCCGCACAATGTTTCTAGTATCCCTAATGCCCCAGGCCAGAGACAGACTGTCCTGTGAGTGAGCACCGTCCTTCAGATGAGAGGTTGAACCCAGGTCTCTCTGTGGTCTTTAAAGATCCCATCGGCACTCTTCAGAGGAGTACGGGTGTAACAACGCCGCGGTGCCCCGGCTACATTCCCACACTCCATCCATCATGGCCACCTAATCATCCCTGGTTATCCAACTGGCACTTTGACTCCTCCTCAACTCTCCACCGTGAGACAGTAGCTGATGTGTCGTGAGCATTATGGTGCATCACACACACACACACACACGTTTACACTACACACACACACACACACACACACACACACGCACAGCGATATGTGAAGCACTTTGGGTGCCTTGAAAAGCGCTATATAAATCCAATCAATTAAATTATTATTATTATTACTCTTTGTCTGCCCTTTTATGCAAACCGGCCATGTTTTCGAGGCCTTCTCAGCTATCTTCCCTATCAAGTTCTCCTTGTCCTCTCAGCTTGTCAGCTCTGGTTAAGCAATGTGTCAACATTCAATAGACAGAGGCCCATTCTCACTGCACCATGCAATCATCTCCCTGCCATCTCTACCATCTCCAGTGACACATAGATTGCAGACGTTTTGTGTACTAGTTGAATTCTCTCCTCCTCTCTCACTCTCCTTCCCTCATTCCATCGTTTGGCGCTTAAGAGCCACATCTGTCCACTGTCCAGAATGTTCTGCCTGCCGATGAAGTGAAGGGTGTAAGAAACGTGTCCCAGTGTGGCTTGTCGTAGGATTTCTCTTTAGTTTTTCTCTCCTCCTGGTGAACTCATTTGAGGTGAGAGATCTTCTGAGTGGAAGAACAACATGTTCTCAGTGGAACTGGGCCTTTCCAAAGCCTCCAGCCTCCTCTCTCCTCACCCTCCTCTCTCCTCACCCTCCTCTCTCCTCACCCTCCTCTCTCTTCACCCTCCTCTCTCCTCACCCTCCTCTCTCCTCACCCTCCTCTCTCCTCACCCTCCTCTCTCTTCACCCTCCTCTCTCCTCACCCTCCTCTCTCCTCACCCTCCTCTCTCCTCACCCTCCTCTCTCCTCACCCTCCTCTCTCTTCACCCTCCTCTCTCCTCACCCTCCTCTCTCCTCACCCTCCTCTCTCCTCACCCTCATCTCTCCTCACCCTCCTCTCTCCTCACCCTCCTCTTTCCTTCCTAATACCTCCTCCATCTCTCACTGATTCCTTGGAGTCATCATATATAGATGGGGCTCATCATGATGATCTTGAAATAACTTGGATTCTAATGCAGAGAGGCTTGAGCAATGGGGAGATATGTCGGGGGAACAAGAGGTTTTCGAGTTAGAACATTAAGTACCAGCCATTGGTTGTCTGTCACTATAGCAAAATTGGATTTTCATGAATGGAATATTGTATACTGTCCTTATGCTATAATATTAATAGTCTACAATAAAAAGTAATTGTGCATATACTGCCAATTAATTATCTACACACCCAATAGTGTTAGCATAACATTGACACATTTTCTTCCAATGTGGGAGGAAAAGTCCACACTCCACAGCAGAAGGAGTCAGCTCTGAGAAGAGTAAGGTCTGCTTCAGTAACTGTTCCTGAAGCATGAGAGCACAGGTAGCCACAATGCTGCTGAGATATGCCAAGGTATGTCAAAACGCATTTGGGACTAGGCTTGGGCGATATGGAAATTTAAGTATTGCGATATAGTCCCTCCCAAATGTTGTGATATGCAATTATTTTTATTTTTATTTATCTTTTATTTGGCGGGGGGGGGGGGGGGGGGGGGGGGGCATTTTGCCTATAATTCATGAGACAGTAGGCAGATAGGAAGGGTGGGGAGAATGGAGGGGGTGAATAAAGGACTGAGAGGTTGATAGACTGTTCACTTCCTTTCTTTACCTCTCCTACCACATGCATAAAACATTTTGTTTATTTACCGGTATTTATTTTCTAACATATTCTCAATATGATTGAAAATCGGTCCAAGCCTATTTGGGAGGTGTGCTCCCTACATCAGCCAAGCCAAGACAGCCCCAGCAAAGATAACGAGTAGCAGGTCTGTGTTTTCCCCAGCTTCTACATAATGCTACGGTTTAATTTGCTGTTCAACAGGTCAGTCAATTAGTCAGCTTACCAACACATTAATGGCTGTTTTGCTCGTGCCCACACTAGTGTGCATTGGCAGGTTGTGCTAAATATGAACAGTGTCACCCCAATCACAAATGATCACCCTGCTATAATTGGACTGTGGAAATTGCAAAGCCAAAAGTTCACGTAAAATAGTATTTTGTGCTCCCTCTGTTCTTTCCCATCTCTCTTTATCTCTGTCTATTTTGTCCTTGTTACCACAGTGCTGCCACCATTCACATGCAAATTGGCTTCATCTTGATTATCTCTTGTTGTCTTTGTTCCCCACTGCTCATTCAATTACAGTGTAGTCAACAGGAAACAACAACTAGGGCTCTGATAGGCTGTTAATGTTTCCTCATCAAGTGTCATTCATCACACTTTGAGAGTGTCGGGGGGAAAGTTTAGCAGCTTCAGTATCCAAACACGTGTGGGTCAAGGAAGCACTGACAAATACTGCCTCACATGTCAGTCGCTACGTTGACGGTTAACCCTTTAGGTGCCAGCTACTCCCCAAAGACATCCAAATAAATTAATATATTGACACTAAAGGTCCTTACACACCAAAAGCGATGCGAATATACAGCACAAAATTGCGATGGGAGCAACAGACGTGTGTACACGTCGGACGTGAATTTCTGAAAAATCGACCGTGGTCAGAAAAAATAAACACCGCAATAACGCTCAGCGAAACTTTGCCGTTGGTATTCATGGTTGCATTGACTGATATAGGTTCGAAAAATAATATTGACGTGCGAATTAATCGCACACAAAAAACGCTCCCGGTGTGTAAGGACCTTTAGTCTGAATATACTGGGTTGTAATAGGAACATTATGGTCCATTGTACATCAGCCCAATGTAACAATAGCCTCAAATTAACTAAATGATATCTACACTGCATAGTGTTAGCAGGTGAAAGTCAGCAGAAAGCGGCGACAGAGGCAAATATCTACTGGCATTAAAAAGCCATCATCTTTATTCGTACAGGAAAAATATTTTCATTGAACCTGCAAACATAAGAGCTTCTACATATCTGTACCTTTTAATAAAGCCACATGTTCCTTTTATGAATGATCCTGCTCATATTCAACACCTGGCCATGCTTATTTACTTTCATTAGTGCTGCAAAATAAGCAACATCTTGAGCATTACCATAATGTCTAATTATTTCTCCCTGGTGGGATATTAGGTGAGACTCCTTTCATGTTGGATGTGACAGTTTGATTGTAGCTTCTTGTTAGATTTGTGCTGTGGTGCGATATACTGTAGATTTGACTGTTGTGAAAGAATAGCAGGCGAGTGAATTATAAAAATCCATTTTGTACTTTACCAATTTCATTAGGTTCAGATCCATCTACTATTGTTAAAATAAAGCAGGGCAAACACTGTGGATGTCACGCAAATTAGGCACATGAGATTATGACAACTGTTCAATTCTTCACCAAGCTATTGGTTTAACTATGTCCAGGCAGTGGGCCCAACCAATCAGCATCCAGAGGCAGCTACGGGCGGGATTTAGGTATGACGACAGCGAGACGCAAGTGCGTAATAGATGGTGATAGACAGTAGGGAGTAGGGTTGTAGCGGTACTAAATTTCTGTTTCGGTGCCGGTACCAATTTGTATTTCGATACTTTTCGATACTTTTCGATACTTTTTGTAAAAAAAAAGTGAAACTGTCCAATGTCAAGATTTGGCTTTATTTTAAGAGTTTGGGAACAATTACACCAATAAATTGGTGTGGCATTTAAATGCTGAACAAAACAAACCTTTTGAGCAGTGAGAATACCGGTAAGTAAAATAAAGTAATGCCAGTGAAAATAAAATGACCATAAAACACTAGCCTATAGCAGCAAAAACTCAGAGAAACACCAATAACAACAATAAATAAATAATTGGTGGCATTTAAATTCTGTCTAACTTTTACTTGTCAAATAAGTACACACTCAGTAACATAACACAAATCTTTTGAACAGTGGGAAATGGGAATAAGTAAAATAAATAAAATAAATAAAATAAATAAAATAAATAATAATATAATAAAACACTATAGCAGCAGAAACTCAAATCTTTTTTTCTTCAACAAGCAGCATAACTGGCTTCATATTCCCATTCTGTCCCCCAGCCTACTCAGTCTAAACCCTAGTTCTCCTATGGGTGGTAGACAGACTCACTGTTTGGCTGACTCTCAGTTTACTCACTCAGTCCCTCCCATCCCAATGTCTTCTTCAGGTTCCTAGCCAAGAAAACGAGGGTGTCAACATGTTCCTCGGTCAGTCTAGATCTTGTTGGACTGCAGATATTCCCAGAAGTACTGAAAACACGTTCAGATGCACAGCTTGATGCTGGAATACAGAGATATTGTCTAGCAAACTGAGCTAAGATGGGCAGGTCTGTCTGGTGTTGCTTCCACCATGCCAGGGGATCCTCTGCAGGGCTGATGTCTCTAAATTGTTTATACTCAGTAATCTCAACTTCCAGTTTAGCACTTCTTGTCATGGGTGGGGCATTCAGGCAGTATTACTCACAGTTTACATCTAACGTTATGTAGGCTACTTTCACGCATACTTCAGTCAGGGTTATCGACAGTCCATATTATTGCCTCTGCACGTTTCCCGACGCTACAGTGAGCGCTCGTTAACTAACGTTACTGCGGAGTCCGCTGTAAACGTTAGTACAGCGGAGTCCGCTGTAACGTTAGTTAACGAGCGCATTTTCTCACTGTAGCGTCGGGAAACGTGCAGAGGCAATAATATGGACTGTCGATAACCCTGACTGAAGTATGCGTGAAAGTAGCCTACATAACGTTAGATGTAAACTGTGAAAGGGCACAGCTGCTGCACCCGATCTACTCCACCCCATCGAATCGGGACATTTTTAAGCAATTCCTTTCCATTGAATGAGGTGATTCATAGTAGATCGGCTGGCTGCTGCTACTAACTGGGCTGGGAGAGGCTTTGTGTTTAGCCATAGCCTACTTTGCTAGTTTGCTTTTAATGTGCGCGGGTCTGCTCAGTGCTCAGCTGCTTTTTTTCCTCAAACTCTTTTCCTCACCGCTTGACATGTGGATATGACGTCACTCACTCCAGCGCATTTCTTAAAGAGACAGGCTCATATTGACCATTATCAGTCATAGCAGCGGTCGGAAAAGTACCGGTCTTTTTAAATCTTAGTATAGAACCTGTTCTACAGCAATAGTACCGCGGTTCGGGGGTAGTACCGGTAGTACCTACATCCCTAGTAGGGAGTTGGCGGAAAATCGTTTATTTATTAGGTATTTATTATTTTCATTTTTACCGGAACCTTTTGTCCGTGTGACGTTGCTGTAGGAGCTGTACCAGAGCTGCGCACAGTGAGCAGAACAGACAGTAGCAGCACCCAGTAGCTCTAGAAATGCTAGAAATGTAGTAGACATGGTCTTAAACTGTCTATATTACAGCAACACTCAGCCACAAGGAAAAGGTTTCAAGGCTTGTTACTGCATGAAGAAAAGCTGATATTCTGTCTACTGTTCCCTGGGCCATCTTGGCGCTACGCTAATGCTAACGTTAGCCTAAGCTAATGTAGGCTCAGGTCTGGCTGCCTAATGACAATAGCGTGCCAAAGTCACCCCCTCTCCCTCTCCATGAGATTTCATCCGCCATTAATTTTTCCATAGACCTTGCCTAAAATGCGCTGTACTGATGACTGCACACAGTGCATGCTCCACATGGCAAACGAGGAAGTGACTTCGGTTATACAGTACACTCCTGTTAGTTCGGTTACTCTTTGTTTTGTTCTCGGTCTGGATTTAGTACGAAAATGACCGTTTGACGTCATTTTGGATTATTATCCAAATCATTATTATTATGTGATGAGATTATTACCTCATCATGGTGAGTACACGAGTCATAACGTGTACATGTTTTGTTTTGTATTGCACTGTTTGTGCATTTTGAGCGACTGAACCGAAGTAGGCTAATATCCCAATCCCATTGACTGCCATTGTAGCGTTAATCTATTAGCAGTGAGGTGATGATTGAAAATAATGCCATGTACGTTCTAGTTTTAATATAGACAATATGGCAAAACCTAAACTCCCAAAAAGGCCTATCCCTTTAAAGCACACATCCTTCTGAACTTCATTGACTTGCTGAAGTGGAAATCCAAACATAAATCTTTTACGATAAAATAAACAAGTCCTTGTAACGTTAAATGTTAATTATACATTCTGCCCTGGAAGGGGGCAGAATTTATATTTATATGTGCAGTCTAGTCCTTTTATCAAGATGTATTGCTCTGCTAACCGCTTGGTCAGTGCACTTAAAGGATATAAATGCCCTTTGTACAAAAGTGTAGCCATTCTTTTTATTCCATTTCTCACTGTATTTCTCTGGATCTCCTTGCGTTTGTGCCTTGTTAAATAACAGATGCAGAACTTTTTGTGCACTGACAAATCTTGAGGTGTGGCAGTGAGTGTGACCACATCCAGTGCTGAATGTAATTGATGTTTTGTGGTTTAATTAATCTTGTTCATTAACTTCTTAAAAAGCCACCTATTTCTGAAGAAAATGCTGAAAACGACATACCCAAACTAAAATGCTTACTGTTGCTGAACCGCTAGGGTTACAGACAAATGCCTGGCCATTTCTGAAAGGTAAGACTTGGAAGTTTCTGTTTCAAGTGTCAGAATGACTCTGTGTGTTACTGACACTGAGTAACACCAGCTCAAACACAGTGGTTTATTCTCACCTAAAAAACACACTTTTAGAGTGTAAACAGTTACCTGTGGTTGTTGTATTTATGGCTAGAAACCCAATGGAGACATAGCCACAGGCCTTACCACATCCCAACTCAACGAAGATGAAAAAATACCAAAACATGAGTATTTGACACTGTTTTTTGTAGGGTAATACCTAAGCGGATTTCCAAAAAGCCATTTGGAGACTCCACCTGGTAACCAAATGACCATTTTTCCCCCAACAATATCACATAAATTACTCATAAAAACAACTTTGTTGTATTTTAGAAATCTCCCCCCCCCCCCAATCTCTTAGTTACCCAAAAACTTTGGATAAACAAAGGCCCTAATGTGGAATAAATTTTATTTTTCATGTGCACTAATTGCAGTGCAACAATAATACTACTAATTACTAATTAATATATGATGGTTAATAGCTTTTCATTAGAAAGCAGTCAACTTAGTTGTATTACAGTCCTCGGACTTGTAAGCATTGCCATATTACAGCCTGGACAGTAGATTTATTCAGCTACCAACATGGATGATTGATTGTGTAACTTCTGCGCTCTATAATAAACATGAAAAGTGATTGAATAATAGACAAGACAGCATTGAAGCCCAACTGAAAGATTGAGTGAACGTGTAAATGGTGTCAATGTTTCCCATCCGACCCTTTTGCTACATGTCCATGACGAGCATGTGGGCGAGTGTGATGGTGTTTGTGTGACTAGGCTGGGCGATATGATGAGATATATCTTTTCATATGATACTCTATCGTTTATATCGTTGTGTTGCAAATCACTCTTTACGGCAATATTGTCCGTCATTTGGACGACGCTGTGCTTTCGTTATTTTTTGCTCGCGTCCACACACGCACCAGACTCTGTCAACAAGCCCCTTGCGTCCCTTTATGAGTGGCACAAATCAGCTGGTGAGTAAAGAGCAGGGAGAACTTACCTCCACTCTGTGTTAAGTCCGCGTTTGAGCCATATTTGCGTGTGTCCTCGTAACGTTAAACCTGGCAAAACATCTCCTCTCATCCTCTCGTCATCCCAATGAAATCCATCGAGGAGCCGACAACCAAACATCTAGCTTCGGTTAGCTTTAGCTTCCCTCGGGTTTGAGAGTTGTGTTTGTTGGATAACTGGGAAATCCCAAAGTGGAGCATTTTTGTCCCTTTATACACAAACTGAGAGAACTGGACTATAAATAACTTTTCTTCTACCCATTTTGCTCTAATGTAATCTTTGAAAATTGAACTGGTGGTGTGGTTCATTTTGTGTTTCATTCTACTGCCCTGCAACTAATTATACATCCATGTTGTAAGGAAAAGCCATGCTTATCTGTATTCTGAATGCATGTATCCTTTGTGAGGTTTGACATTGACAACATTTTAACGGGTTTAACCGCTACATAAATAAATGGCCATGTGGTCATTTTATATAAACTATAAAATGAATTTACAGAAAATATGGTATATCGTCATGTATATTGTTAGCGGGGTATAAAATGACCTATATCGGGATATGAGATTTTGGTCATATCGCCCAGTGTGTGACTGTGTGATACTTTCTACTTATTTCATGGCTGTGTGACCGTACCATTTATTTTATAGTTTGCAGTGAGAAGCACACACACACAGATATCACCTGTAATATACGCTGAGTTTTTCACATCACTATCGTGTCACAAACATATTACAACTGACCTAGTCCTGTTCTCACATCACATCACTTGGCCAGGTTCTGCCGCTGTTGTCCTACTGGTCGTATTCACCTTATGTTCAGACGTGGGGGTGGGCCAAATTCTTCCGGGTCGTGTTAACACTTCCGGCGGTCACGGCGCAAAATACAAATGAACGTCATGAGCGTGGCTTCGGCACGGCGTCAGCATGGCACGCGCGCGGGTGGTGTGAACGGCTTCGCCTGTTAACCAGGACGCCTAAATGAAACTTGTGGGTTCAGCGTAGGTACAGCTTCGGTTGAGCGTTGCTTCGGGCGTGCTGTGTGTGAACGGGGGCTAAGGCACCCCACTGGGAAGGCTGACTCAGCCAGTGCACTGCCGACACTAACCCTCCTACACTAAACACTCAATCCTCCTCCAGTACGTGGAAAGTGATCAGGTCAGAAGTAGGAGCATCTCTGTGAGGATCGATCTCTGGTAAGAGGCAGTTAATCTTGCACAATTCTAAATATGCATTTGGAGATGAAGCACAAGAGCCTCTGAGAGAACGAGACAGACGTCATGAAAGTGCAAAATTGCCAGTGTGATAAAGGAAATATGAGAAATACAGCGAGAGAGAGAGACAGAGAGAAAGACAGAGAGAGAGACAGAGAGAGAGAGAGAGAGAGAGAGAGAGACACACACAGAGAGAGAGAATGGGAGGAGAAGGCACCGCTGTTGGAGCGTGAGAGGAGAAACAAGGAGATGGAAATAGGGAGGATGTGTTCTCTCCCCCCTCCTTTTTTGTATCCAGTGCACTCAGAACCTCATCTCACCATCTGCTGTAATGTGTCTCCCTGCCTCATCTTGTTCTCCTCCTCAAATAACCCCCCTCTGTATAAACACACGCACGCGCATGCGCGTGTTTATAGAACTGTTTAAGGAAGTAACTTAGGGCTGTTAGTTCTTTCACGTCACCCATACTGTATACTTTCTTTCATACTGTATACTTTCTTTCATACTGTATACTTTCTTTTCCGCGTTTCCCAGGCATACAGCCTTGTAATGTAAAGCATTCTATCTGTCCATTCCTGATGACATGGCGCAGGAATTTAACTTTTCTCTCATTTACTGTTTTCATCAATGATCTTTTTCTGTGGAGTACTGTCTTGTTGAAACCACATCTGCTGCTTCTAAGTCTTTGGACTTCTGGTGTTGGTAGCATTGGTATAACCTGAACTGCAGTGTAGAAGGCTACATTAGCCATTTTCCAAATACAAAAGAAAAGTGAGAAAGGGAGCACATTTGGTGTCTCGGTTATCCAAAACAATTCTGTGGTCATTCCCAGTGGTACTTGCCACATTGTAGAATCGTCCTGGAGGCGCCCCAGTCGTAAATATATTCCCCACAACACTTGAAGGCAGCATTACACCCTCCCCGTTCACCGAGTCCATTCCAGTGTTCATTCAACGTAATAGTGTCTCCCTCATACACACAGAAGCGGACTGTCGCTCAATCATCCACTAATCTGATTGGCTGCAATAGATAATGCCCCGTCACATAGCCGCCCCAGTCGACCAATAAGATGTCCACGGGTATGGGCTCCCTACAGACATCCTGGGAAAGAAAAACAAGTGTTTGTGTTAATAGTGAGGGAACAAGGCTGTCAGCATCCCAAAGCAGGAAGCTTTGTGAGGCGTTCTGCTTGGGCTGCCATGTCAAAATGTTTGCTTGGTATTCCACTGCTTCTTATTCTAAATCTGCCTTTTCTGTACGACTGAGCTGAACACAGTTTACCATGATCAGGATGGCTGCTCTGCACCGTGACATGCAGGCACCAAACATCCCATAAACAAGACGTGCTTATGGCTTTTCCAGCTCACTGCTTCAATGGGTTTACAGTGAAGCCGAGCATGAGGCTTATAATTACATAATGCTCATCATCCTCGTATCAGCAGGAGCAATCAGGCGAAATCCTAACGTCGTATCACAGATAGGTGTAAAGAAACAACAGGACATACTTCATTAACAATGCATGACATGAGTAGGGCTGGGTATCGCCACTGAATTCCCGATACGATACGATTCCGATACACAAGGTCCCGAGTCGATACGATTTCCGATACGATTCGATATCGATATTTTAGTTACAATACCAGTTTTGCTTTGATAATGGAAGAGATTCTCAAATAACTAATGCTGTAAATTGTACAAGGAACCCTCTAACCTGGTGCATTATTAAAAAATATTAATATTTACATTAAGAATTGACCATAAAGCAAGCAGTTGCATCATGTAATTCTTTTTTTATTTAAACATGACCAACATAGTCATTCAACGTCTTATCTTTCTTTACAGTCTTCTGTCTCTTTCTTTACTCTTCTGTGAGAAGCCAAACAAATTTAGATTTCCACTATACAACAGAATCATTGAACAGCAGCATGTTGTAAACAGTGTTTCATAAAGTATAAATGCTTTGTAAATAAAATAAAATAAAATAAAATACAGCTCATGAACATTTCCAGTTCACAAACATTATAGTGCAGATTTAAGGTCTGTACATCTGGCTCATGGTGCATGCACAATGCACATGTAGCCTACAGTATTTATGTTTTTGTTTCAACTACAAACATAAATAAACATCAACTTGAAACTATGTTTTAACTACCACACACAGCCTATAATATTATAGCCTATGTTTATTTAAAAAAAAATGTAAAATGCATTTTAAAAGATCGATACTGGGATTTATGTATCGATACTTGTTCCTTCACATGAATATCGATTCAATATCGATATATCGATTTTTTTAACCCAGCCCTAGACATGAGTACATTTGCTTCGTGTACAAACAGATGTTATATAGTTTATGCCCTAAGCCCTAGTTCCTCATTGCGTGGCTCGCGAGACGCTGGCGGCTCTCGAAGCTTTAGTTGGCGGCTCTAAGAAATTGCAAAAAAAAAAAAAAAAATCCTCCCCTGCTCTCCCCAAAATTTCAATAAACCTTTATGGCATATTATTACAATACAACAATACTGATCATAATACAATGCAATTCCAAATGCACTTTTATTTTAAAAGTAGCCACACAGTGAGAAAGAAGGAAGTGAGAAAAAATAAATCATGTAGCCTATTGGGGAAAAAAAGTGATGCATCGATTTAAGATGCATCGAGATGCATCGATAATCGAATCGAATCGTAGCCCTCTGAATCGTAATCAAATCGTGAGGCGAGTGAAGATTCACAGCCCTAGCCTATACGGGAGAGCTAGAATGAAACAGCCTCAGGAAGCACTCATACCTAACTGTGTTAGGTGTGCAGCACGTTAGCCGGCTGCACACCTAACACAGTTTTTATGTTACATGATGACTATTTTGGGACCCGCCACGTGGTGGGTAGACCCCTGAGCGTCACCCGTAGAATAAAATAAGATCATAGAATAAAATAAGCATTAAAAAGGGGCAGCATTCCTATCATGTGTGCAAAGTCATAAGTTTACTGTATGACATTAACCCATTGATACCTGATGCAGCATTTGCTTGTATATCCCTCATTTGTGATGCGGTTCGCGGTCTTAAAGGGATACACACACAAATACTGCATCAGGCATCAATGGGTTAAAGTACAATGCAGTCAATAAACAGTTCTATAGCAGCACGGTCTCTTGTGTGCAAATGTCAGTGCAGTGCATGTCGCAGGTCTGACGTTTACTGGCATCGCTCTTGGGTAAAAAAGTGTTCCTTAGTCTGGCAGTACAGGTACTAATGCACCTGTACAGGTACTAATGCACCTGTACAAGCTGGCAGTACAGGTACTAATGCACCTGTACAAGCGTCCAGAGGGCAGGAGAGTGAAGAGGTGGTAGCAGGGGGGAGTGGGGTCTCTGCGGAGGCAGCGGTAGTTGATGTAGATGGCTTCGAGAGGTGGCAGCTGGGCTCCGATCACTCTCTGGGCACAGTTGATAACCCAACGGTGCAGCTGGAGTACCATGTTGAGATGCCATACGTGATGATACTTTCCACCGCTGCAGTGGTAGAAGGTAGGTAGAAGGTCTTTGTTCAGCTTTCCTTTCCTTAATGATCTCAGAAAGTATAGCTGTTGTGCCTTCTTTACCACTGCAGTGGTGTTGGCAGTCCATGAAACATCCTCTGACATGTGGACGTCCAGGAACTTGAAGCTTGACACTCTCTCCATCGTTTCTCCATTGATGAAGACAGGAGCGTGTCCACCTCCCCTACTCCTGAAGTCAATCATGAGCTCTTTGGTCTTGCTGGTGTTGAGAGGTGCGTTATTGTCTGAGCACCACCTCAGCAGTCGCTGGACCTCCTCTCTGTAGGCAGACTACACCGATCAAAAGTTGTAGATGTGAGCTGCCATTTTCCCACTACTGCTCAACTCCTATGAAAGGTGGGGATAAAATGGTTCGGCTGGAGGGACGAACCACTCCTCATGCCTAAACCTAAAACCAATCATCGCTCCTCCCCGTCACTCCAGCCCATCCATTCTAGTGAAGGGTCTCGATTACTCTGTTGTCTATGGTAATGCCTGGATCGAGCTATAGCACCAAAAAGACGTGTATTTCCACTCAGCTGTTTTGTTGCGCAATCGATTGCAGGAAAACACGTTTGTTTTCTCATTAGATTCAATCCCCATCCTGCTGAAAATTGAAGAACGTCTGCAAGTAACAACTGAAGTGTTTGATTAGTAACTGTAATGTGATTACGGGATGAACGTAGTGCCTTACACTACTCGTTACCGACAAATGTAATGTGATTACAGTAACGCATTATGTAACGCGGTACCCCAACACTGGTGAGGGGTAGGGATGGGTATCATTAAGGAATTAACGATACTACTACTCTTATCGATGCTGCTTATCGATCCGGTACTTTAATGGTACTCTTATCGGTACATTTTGTTATTTTTAAGAGAGAAAAACAGATTTTTTTTTGTTGGTTGTTCGTTGTCGGTTCTTTTCGTTATTTTTAAGGGGAGAAAGAAAAAAAACAGTTGCAAAATCTTAATGGGTGCGTTTTTATTATTAATTTAAATATCCAGAACTATATAAGAATTTAAATCTCCTGCCACTGCCAATACCAACATTCAGCTAGGGAAAGCATAAATAAATCAAGACAGTGTCTGTCTGCTGCACTTGCCCCCAAATTACTAAATATCCTCCCCTGCTCTGGAAGTAACATTTCTTTAGGACAACAGAGATGATGATTTATTTCAGACTGTGTTTTTTATTATTAACACACCCAAACAGCTGGATAATGTTTACTACTCTCGTCTTAATCATCCATGTTCACATAGTCCTACCTGATGACGAGCTGGGTCCGTGTATCAAGGGTAACCACAACCGGGTCATTGTTGACAGATGATGAAGTTGTGTGAGCTATAGCTTGTGAAAACTGTGCATTTCTCCGTTTTTACCTATTTGATGCACTTTGTCTTTTGGCTAAGTGTTTAGACAAATTGCTAGTGAACGATTTATCGCACTTATGCAACGTGAATTGTCAGCATTAACTCGAGTGAAGTACAACCAGACTTTTGATCGCTCCGTTCTTTCTTAACGTGTTGCGGTGTCTCCTCAGCTCAGCTGCCTTCCCTAATCAGTGTGTGTAGTGTGTGTGCTGCCCGCCCAGCCCAGCCCAGCCCCGCCCCTCTCTCCTCTCAGGCTCGGCTCCTCGTTGCAGCAGCAGCAGCCTGCAGCCTGTCTCTGGTCTGAGAGAGAAAGCAACACTGAACTCTTTTCTCGTTCGGAAATCGCAAAAAAGACATATTTAGGCATGTCTTACGGAGTTGGTGCGATAAAATGCGCAAAACAACGTTTATGTAGCACGTTTATGTACAGTACAGGCACTAAACATTCTACCCCAATACTCCCCACCCCCACCACTTATTACATTTCCTTTGCCCATTTCACCCCTCTTGTCTTCCCGGGACCAAAGGTTAAACGGCTCCTTCATTGGGTTTGTATCTTAATTGGGTTTGTATCTTAATTGGGTTTGTATCTGCATGTCTCTCTGTTCCCATCCATCCATCCATCCCAACACCTTTGGGAAATTAGGCCATTAAACAAAAGTAATAGCTCCTCCTACCTTTCAGCTTTGGGTAGTGGATTATTTCAGCCCTGCCACATTTATAACCATCAATTCACTGTTGTCATGTGAATGGAGAACAAATGACTCTGCCCTACCAAGTTACGAGTTACGATTTCCACTATTGTAATCATATCCTGCTGTTTGCGCATAGACTTAAGGAGTTATACAGTCAAACATACACTTAAGGAGTTCTACAGTCAAACATACACTTAAGGAGTTATACAGTCAAACATACACTTAAGGAGTTATACAGTAAAACATACACTTAAGGAGTTATACAGTAAAACTCCTGCCTAATTGTTCAACCCAATCGCCAGAATAAAATGTAGGCATTGTATCTTTCTGCAATCCATGGATATGTACAACCTCAACGTGAATTTGAAACAAAATTTCTGCCTTTTATGTTTCTAAAATGTGCCATTTTGCATTTCTGCAAAGTAAACCTACAATCTCAATGTCAATTTGAAACAAAACGGCAGTTAATTTCAAAACCTCACTGCCTTTCCAACGTTAACACATTGAGTGCCACAGCGCTTCAGTAAAATTGTCTGCAGCCTGTGCCAGATTCACTTCCATTCAGTTGAAAACAGCTATAGAATTTTTTTTATTATGGCTATATTGACGGGGCTGGACTTTAATGAAACATTGAACACTCCTGCTTCTTCCAAAGAAGAAAATTTGTTTCTAGACAGTTCCATTATGAAATGACAGCCTCTGAAAAAAGTGCACTTTCAAGGGTTTTCTGTCGTTTTTTTTTACTTTCCAAGATATAGTCACTTTTATGAATACCTTTTGCACTCTAATTTTGAGCACATTCACTGACTCTGGCTGGTGTTTTCTGATGTGGTGGCGTGGTGTGGTTTCTGTGCAGCCTGCGTGCACTTTACTTTAACCACTTTGGTTATGTTTAGGCAAGTAAAACAATGTTGGTTATGTTTAGGCAAGTAAAACAAGGTTGGTTATGTTTAGGCAAGTAAAACAATGTTGGTTATGTTTAGGCAAGTAAAACAATGTTGCTTATGTTTAGGCAAGTAAAACAATGTAGGTTATGTTTAGGCAAGTAAAACAATGTTGGTTATGTTTAGGCAAGTAAAACAATGTTGCTTATGTTTAGGCAAGTAAAACAATGTTGGTTATGTTTAGGCAAGTAAAACAATGTAGGTTATGTTTAGGCAAGTAAAACAATGTTGGTTATGTTTAGGCAAGTAAAACAAGGTTGGTTATGTTTAGGCAAGTAAAACAATGTTGGTTATGTTTAGGCAAGTAAAACAATGTTGCTTATGTTTAGGCAAGTAAAACAATGTTGGTTATGTTTAGGCAAGTAAAACAAGGTTGGTTATGTTTAGGCAAGTAACGAGGGCATATCGTTCACGCCCTCCATCCACCCCGGACACAAAACATAGCCATTGCTCTATTTCAATAGCAGACTCTATGACGTGTATAACGTTGATATACACGTATCTAGAAAAGTGATATGAAACGTTATTCGTGGATTGTAGAAAAGTACAATGGCCACATTTTATCCTGGCGACCATACTGACTTTTTTGTGTGAAGTGTAATGAATCGTGGCTTTGGTTTAGTATCTGAGTCCTGCACGTGATTTTTGGGAAGACCCTCGACTCCGTATCCTGCCACAGGGTCTGGATCCTGCCACAGGGTCTGGATCCTGCCACAGGGTCTGGATCCTGCCATAGGGTCTGGATCCTGCCACAGGGTCTGTATCCTGCCACAGGGTCTGGATCCTGCCACAGGGTCTGGATTTACCCTCTTCTCCGTATCCTGCCACAGGGTCTGGATCCTGCCACAAGGTCTGGATCCTGCCACAGGGTCTGGATTTACCCTCGGCTCCGTATCCTGCCACAGGGTCTGGATCCTGCCACAGGGTCTGGATCCTGCCACAGGGTCTGGATTTACCCTCTTCTCCGTATCCTGCCACATGGGTCTGGATTTACCCTCGGCTCCGTATCCTGCCACAGGGTCTGGATCCTGCCACAGGGTCTGTATCCTGCCACGGGCTCTGTATCCTGCCACAGGGTCTGGATCCTGCCACAGGGTCTGGATCCTGCCACAGGGTCTGGATCCTGCCACAGGGTCTGGATCCTGCCACAGGGTCTGTATCCTGCCACAGGCTCTGTATCCTGCCACAGGCTCTGTATCCTGCCACAGGGTCTGTATCCTGCCACAGGGTCTGTATCCTGCCACAGGGTCTGTATCCTGCCACAGGGTCTGGATCCTGCCACAGGGTCTGGATCCTGCCACAGGGTCTGTATCCTGCCACAGGCTCTGTATCCTGCCACAGGCTCTGTATCCTGCCACAGGGTCTGGATCCTGCCACAGGCTCTGTATCCTGCCACAGGCTCTGTATCCTGCCACAGGGTCTGTATCCTGCCACAGGCTCTGTATCCTGCCACAGGGTCTGGATCCTGCCACAGGGTCTGTATCCTGCCACAGGGTCTGGATCCTGCCACAGGCTCTGTATCCTGCCACAGGGTCTGGATCCTGCCACAGGGTCTGTATCCTGCCACAGGCTCTGTATACTGCCACAGGCTCTGTATCCTGCCACAGGGTCTGGATCCTGCCACAGGCTCTGTATCCTGCCACAGGGTCTGTATCCTGCCACAGGGTCTGTATCCTGCCACAGGCTCTTCCTGCCACAGGCTCTACCTGCCACAGGCTCTGTATCCTGCCACAGGCTCTGTATCCTGCCACAGGGTCTGTATCCTGCCACAGGCTCTGTATCCTGCCACAGGGTCTGGATCCTGCCACAGGGTCTGGATCCTGCCACAGGGTCTGGATCCTGCCACAGGGTCTGTATCCTGCCACATGGGTCTGGATTGTATCCTGCCACAGGGTCTGTATCCTGCCACATGGGTCTGGATCCTGCCACAGGGTCTGGATCCTGCCACAGGGTCTGGATCCTGCCACAGGGTCTGGATTTGTCCACATTAATTCCATAATTAAGCTCATAATGGATCATCTTAATTGCAGCATATTTTTAATGAATGACTAAATGCAGAGGGCTATCTTTGGCTTGACACTGTTGAAAGCTTAATTACTTTCAACATTGTGCAAATTGACACGATGCCTAGTATCACATGCTTGAACAGGATAGGCTTATTATTATTGTTCTCAGAATAAATATCATAATGAATGTACTCCGTCCAAAGCATCAGTGGCTTGTGATAGGTAGAACTATGACTGAGAACAAGCTAAGAGACACATGATACTAAGAATGACCCAGATCAAAGCTGTGGTATATCCAAGTGGGTGAAAGTGTGATTCCATAGAGAGCCCACCCCCCTCCTTCACTCTTACTCTTACTCTTACTCCCCCCCCCCCCCCCCCCGACTTAATCATGGCTGATGAGTTTTTGAGATGGCATATGGAAAGGGTGTGGGACAGGACCCAGGCACAAGATGACCCCTCTATCAGCAGTGAACAGGCTGTGACTAGCCCCAAGTTCCCCACTAAATGATTTCCCTTGAGAGTTGTGGGTCTGGCACAGAAGTCCGACTCTGCCCACTGTTGCACACAGATGTATGGAGGTTACCCGACCCTTCTGCTGGCTGTCCGAGAGCCCGGGCCGTGGGAAGAGGAAGACCATGCATATTTGATCAGCGAGGGCTCCACACTGTCTGAGGAGGCTGCCGAGTTACCGGCACATTGTGCTGTAATTGGCCATGCTAGTGTCTGAGCTGATTTGAAGCTGTCTGACCAACTGCTGTTAGATCATTTCTTGTTTAAGCTTAATGTCTGTGACGCTGATGCCTCGGGTGAGGAAGAAGAATGGGTCTGCTAGCAGCAGTGTGGGACTTAATGCACCAGCTTAGAACATCAACAAAGTGGGGGAAAGGCACCACCCAAAACCGAAACGCCCCGTACCTGACAACAAGATAGCAACAGGTTCATACACATCTTAGTACCAGGGCTCGACACTCACTTTTAACTCATTCTCCGCCACCGTTTTTCAGAAAAAGTCACTAGCCACCGCCAGGGTTTTTGATCATTTTCATTAATTTTCCAAGACCCACAGAATATTTCCTTCTATGACTACGTAAAGACTGAATATCTCAAAAGAAAAAGAGAGCCTCGCCTTTCATATGAAAAAGAAAGTTTGGGTTGTCTGGTTGTCTGTGTAGGCTACTGTATGTCAGGAGCAATCTACCGGCTGAAATTTACACGGCGTCAAGAGTTTAGGAACTGGATTACTATTTCCTGAGGACAAGTGACTTGTGGACGTGTTGCGTGTAGGTTGCGTGGTGAAAACAAAATTTTTCACGTTTGAGTGACACGCTGCCCTCCCGCTGTAATGGAGTCCAATCCCGTATGGATAAAAGCTGCTGGACCAGCGTTTGAGCTGTGCTATGGACCTTTAGACGTTCTGTAATATTTCACAAGGTGAGTAAGAGAGCCATCTATCACATGACGCTGAAAACACTTATTGCCGTCCGATGACGTCAATGGCGGGGAAGCGTTTTTTCTTTAGATAACGTTTAAAGACGCCAACGGCGGGGAATGAGTTAAAAGTGGTTGCCAGGGTGGCAACCAGGCATCGGCTTTTGGTTACCGAAACTGAAATATGGTTGCCATTTTTAGTCACCTTATATTTTGAGTAACTAGGGTATTGGCCCCGAGGCTCGCACACTGCGCGGGCTTGCCACATGCAGCTTGGCTTCGCCCACAGCTTGGCTGCTGCGTGGCCTCGCCTGCTCTATTCGCATGCACAGAACACAATCACCTGCCCTATTGGCATGCGCAGCGCACAATTGCGCAGCTTCGCATCACTGATGACATCACTGTCACTGATTATGTCACAATGTCTATGACATCACTGATGATGTCACAGTGCCTATGACATCAGTGCCTATGACATCGTCAGTGATGTCATAAGAGATTATTGACCAAAATCATCTTATGACATCACATGTGATAGGCACTGATGATGTCATAGACATTGTGACATAATCAGTGGGACACAAATTTTAACAGACAGCAGACAGACATATATTGCCCACTTTTATATAAAGATGCATCAGTGATGTCATCAGTGATGTCACTCGAGCAATTATGATGTCAGTGATGTCACGTGATTGTCCAGAGTCTCCACCCTAGAAATAGAGCGCGCCAGATTTCTAGTTATTGAAAATCAGCCCAAGCCTAGTGAGAGGGACATTACATGTAGCAAAACAGGCTGAAGTTTCCCTGGCTAATGAAGGAATGTGACGTGGCTAGATTTAGTCCTAGACTATAATGATGTTTGCACTGTGACGTTTCGCTTTCTTTGCTCAGACCAAATGCGGGCCAAAAATATGAATGCATGAGCTAGGAAAATCTCTAATGTAGTAGTATAAACTCCCAGTCTTTTCATAATCGCAGTTAAGATTTCAAAGTCGTCTAGTGCATCTAGGCTATAAGGTGATGCTTGGTGGAAATGTATTCTCTCTCCACCGCTCCTTACAAGCAAAATACATACTTTTTGTGGTCTAATAGGTTGATTTATCATACATATATTAAGGAGAAAAGGCCTTTGCCCGCCGCTCTTAGCTATGGACCTCATTATTTATCACTCTCAAAGTCAGCTACTGCATTAATTTTCGAGCAGGGGGGTGCTTTACAATTTATATGTTTTACATGTCGAGCAGGGGGGTGCTTTACAATTTATATGATTTACATGTCGATCGGGGGGGGGTGCTTTAGGGGAATTTCATACGTTTTATTATAATAATAATAATTTATTTATTTTATAAAGCGCTTTTCAATGACTCAAAGACGCTGACACAGTATGAGTACATGAACTGTAAGGAAGTTTGTGTGCTTGCCTTGGGTGAAGTTTGCTGGATCTTAGGTAAGGGCTCACGGGCAGTGATCGATTAGAACCACAGAGATGTCTTTAAAGCTTTAATGAAGTATCACAGGCAGAAAGTAAGGCAGATGCAACATACAGAGCTTACAGATTGCAGAAAGGGAATAGCACCAGTTTAGAGGTCATCATCTTCGTCTGGGAGCGCTGTTTCCGATGCAAGGTTAAGGAGTGCCTCGTACTCAGCCCTTGTGTGGGCTACCTGAGCAGGGAGTCGGTTTTCCTGCTGAGGGAGGGTGGGCTCCTTCTCCCCTGGTCGGAGCGCCCGGGAGTCTCCAGACATCTCGGACTGCTGGGGGAGAGGCTGCTCTGGTTGGGGCGTCGCATCCAGAGAGCTTTGCAGCACACCTGACCCTCGTGACATCTCGGAGCTTCGCAAGTCTCAGGATCCGCTCGAAGGACCAGTTTGTAAGGAAGTTTGTGTGCTTGCCTTGTGTGAAGTTTGCTGGATCTTAGGTAAAGATTAGAACCACAGAGATGTCTTTCGAGCTTTAATGAAGTATCACAGGCAGAAAGTAAGGCAGAAGCAACATACAGAGCTTACAAACTGCAGAAAGGGAGTAGCACCATACATATCATAGCAGAACAATACCTTTATACCCCCCCACATTCGAGGTATGACATCGTTGGTGATGTCACAACGTTCGGGGAGGTATGACATCATCGATGACCTCACAAAGTCACGTCTGCCATCACAGTCAGCCTAGACCGTCTGACATCGCTGATGACCTCACAGGGGAAACTCTGACATCACCGATGACCTCACGAGGTGAACTCTGACATCATCATCGATGATGTCACGGCACATCATTGCGTCGTGGCTCCTTGGTTCGTGGGCATCAATTGCCCCAAGAACAGGCCTGATGGTGGGCCATTACGGAGCATTTTCTACATGAACAGACATTGCAAGGAAGTGGTTGCATGAATAGACTGGCTGGTAACTATTTCTGCTTTAGACCACTCATGTTCTAGAAGGCCCTTAATGCTAATCACATTTTACATAATGATTTTGAGTCATCATCATCAGGCCCCTCCATCTTTCAAGTGGCAGTGGAAAATGCTGTGTTGGACACTTTCACGATGCGTCATGCCTCATTTGCATTTGACCACATACTAGATATTGAGGAGGTCTCGGCTTATGGAAATGGAAATAATGAGTCATGATGATGGAAACTTGCATCTGGTAAATGGTGCTATTGTCAACCTGAGAGACACTGCTCTCTCAAAAGGAAAAGGGGGAAAAAAGGCATAAGTACAACCACCAGTGTTACATTATTGACTACGACTTCCTGAACACATTTCTAATGAATGGATCATTAGTAGTTGATAGTTGATTCCATGCCAGGAAATGCACTCCAACCTGCTAAAACAAAACTATCCAAACAATTCAATGTCTTTTATTTTGCCAATATCTTGTACTGTAGTCGAAGTTGATACAAAGTGCATAAAGATGGCAGTCTGCTTTAGTGATATCATTCACTCCCCCCAGCTTATCTCATAATGCGATAGGGACCGAGTATTTCCAAACTGGCAAGAGCAATGTTGACGTTTGAACCATTATTTTGCACCTGAACATGTCTTAATAATGTCTTGTGGGATGAATGAATTCAATGAAAATACCGTTTTGTGTTGTTCATCTTTAAAGATCTTTAGTGATTCTTCCTCACTCCTTTCATTTATCATCATATTGACAGGGGGTACGGTGGTGCAGTGGTAAGCGCCGTCGCCTCACAGGTCGAAGGTCCTGGGTTCGATTCCCACCTGGGACGCTGTGAACGCTGAAGGAATGCGTGCCCGTCCGCATGTCCTCGAGTGCCCACCGCCCGGGTGGGGTCGTCAAAAAGGGCCTTCCTGTGTGGAGTTTGCATGTTCTCCCTGTGCCTCCCGGGGGTTTCCTTCATATAGGAACCCCTTCACCAAAACACAATATCCTGGTCGCTGATGTGGTTGGTGCCTCCTCTGGTCGTCGTTAGGGGTGCCTGTTCGGAAGGAGGGGAAATGGTTGGAATAGCGTGAACCTCCCACGTGCTATGTCCTACCAGTGAAGCTTCCCCTGTCAGGTGAAAAGAAGCGGCTGGCTAACTGCCCATGTCTCGGAGGAAGCATGGAGCCAGCTTCGGCTCTCCCCAGATCGGCAGAGGGTGGAGTAGCAACCAGGATAAATAAATTAAATTGGCAGTAATGGGGGATAAAAAATCGGGGGATTTTTTTTTTTTAATCATATTGACAGAATCATTAGAACATGTATCTTGCATGCTACTCTGATGTATGATGATGCATTTCTTGCCACGGTGCGTGTGTGTGTGTGTGGCATGGGCCATTGCATGGCATCAGTCTGATTGCCCCACTTTAAGTCATCATCCAACTATTTTGTCCTGCATAAAAGACTGTGTGTTAATATGACTCAAAATCAAAAGAGAAATTGTGCAATGGAAAAAGTCCACGATTGAGAAAAATATGTTCAGCTCCAGAGGAGGAAGCAAGCCAGAAATTGATATTTTGTAAGCCAGAGATGTGCAGTGTCTCACGGCTTTGGAAAAACAATACTGTACAGTGTGAATTCATCCTGCAAGAAATAACTCAAAGTTGTTTAGTTAGTTTCTAGTTATAAATTTCTGTGGCGTTTTAATTTTCGTGCCATGGATCCCCATATCTTAGCATGCACGCCTGCTCACTTACTCAGTCTCGCACACGCTGTCTTTCTCTTATTCATCAGACCCCCCTCTTTCCATACCCCCCGATACTCATTAAACATGAAAGTATTCAAAGATTTAAGATGAAAGCAACTTTCCTGCTAAGACCACTAAGATCGTAGGGCTCGTATGTTTTGCTGCGACCAGCAGCTCTATAAGTCACTACGTTGGTCAGTCCACATTGACATGGAGTGTGTGTGTGTGTGTGTGTGTGTGTGTGTGTCTGTGTGTCTGTGTGGGTGGGTGGGTGGGTGGGTGGGGAGGTGTGCGACTGTGTGTTTGTGTTCATACCAATTGGCTAAAAGGTCAAGTCCAGATTAGAGATGCAGCGGTATGAGTTTTTGACGGTATGATAACCTTGGACAAAAATACCACGGTTTCACGGTATCACGGTATCGCGGACCTTTATGTGTTATTGTGAAATCTGGCAACAAAAAAATAGCCTACATTTTTTTTTTGTTATTGAACTATTTATTTCATCTAATTAACGTATGTAAAACTAAAACACACATGCTTATCTTTTGTCAAATCGGATTGGACACTGGACATAAATGTTTCAATGTTAATGTGCACACACACACACACACACACACACACACACACACACACACACACCACACACACACACACTTTTATTTGTATCCAAAAGTACTGTAGGGCAAATATTAGAGATCCAGATATTTTGGAAGAAAGTAGCAGTGCAGACACTGGATGCATGTGCTGTAAGCACAGGAGAAATAGTGTAGCGCATTGCTAGCTTATAATGGATCCAAGCAGACATAATGTAAACACACACACACTTCTGCCTCTCTGTGCGTCACACACACACACACACACACACACACACACACACACACACACACACACACACACACACACCTCTCTGCCTCTTATTTAATGACTGTTGTTACTTCTCTTCAGTGCAATACGCCGGCATAAGACGTTCGCTCAGTCAAGTAACGTTATCGTTAGTTAGAGCAAAGACAGCTGAGTGCTAATTAGCCATGTTATGTTATCGATAACGTTAGCCTATGACAGTGTTTATTTTACGTTCATCCTCCTGCCGGTGGAAATGGTTTATGTCCGACACGATGTATGATGACGCAAGACGTTTAACGTACCTTGAATTTGGCAAATAAGGAAGGACGGGTGTTGTTCCTGCAGATGTGCTGATTCATGTTTGAGGTATTTCCCCCTCTAATCCTCCCTGGCCATCCCTGCTTTTACCAAAAATATTCCCACACACCGCGGAGTTTGTCTTTTTCGACGGGGCCGCGGCCCACCGCCCGGGGGAACGTTCTGGGGATTCTCCTTCAGCAGCCATTATCACGTTGAATTACAATAGGCTACGCACGGGAGTAAACGATTGACTTGATGACTTCTTGACGATCACAGCTACACTGATTGCTGAGACTGGGCAGCTGGGGGGAGGGGCCGCGTAACTGCACTCTGTCTGGGCACTTTCTCTCTCAGGGGGAAACAGGTGATACCGTGGGGAAGGTATGACGGCAAAACTTAGTGGTTTTGATACCGTGACTTTTTGAAACCGAGGTATACCTTCAAACCGGAAACCGCTGCATCCCTAGTCCAGATCAACATTTTCTTGGCAAGGAGCACTGGTCTTCAAGTGAATTGTTTGGAAATGCTTCCCCCCCCCCCCCCTTGCCTAAGTCTGCGAGCTTGGCAGAAACCACAGGAAAAAAAGAACAACATTCTGTTGGCTTCTGAAAATGTGGACAATTACTCAAAAGATTCAGAAGTATTTGACTGAAATGGAAGTACTATAAGGCAGGTTTTACAGAAACATTTCCTTGAAAATTCAAAGCAGGTATTTTCATGCAAATAATTAGCGCAGTCTTTTAAGCAGGACTAAAGTGGACCGGACAATGTGATAATATCTCTGTTTAGACAAGTGGTCTTAAATGATGTCTAAAATATGACACACTCAAGTCATTAGGAGGGGACGCATACTCGTCTGCAGTTGCAGGAATATTGATGTGTTGTTTTGTTGCTTTGTTTTTTAGTGGGAGCTGCTGCTGTTGTTGGATCTGTATCCACAGTCCATGTGATTTAGCTGAAGTCAGTCAGGTTAGATCTGTTCCCACAGTCCATGTGATTTAGCTGAAGTCAGTCAGGTTAGATCTGTATCCACAGTCCATGTGATTTAGCTGAAGTCAGTCAGGTTAGATCTGTTCCCACAGTCCATGTGATTTAGCTGAAGTCAGTCAGGTTAGATCTGTATCCACAGTCCATGTGATTTAGCTGAAGTCAGTCAGGTTAGATCTGTTCCCACAGTCCATGTGATTTAGCTGAAGTCAGTCAGGTTAGATCTGTTCCCACAGTCCATGTGATTTAGCTGAAGTCAGTCAGGTTAGATCTGTATCCACAGTCCATGTGATTTAGCTGAAGTCAGTCAGGTTAGATCTGTTCCCACAGTCCATGTGATTTAGCTGAAGTCAGTCAGGTTAGATCTGTATCCACAGTCCATGTGATTTAGCTGAAGTCAGTCAGGTTAGATCTGTATCCACAGTCCATGTGATTTAGCTGAAGTCAGTCAGGTTAGATCTGTATCCACAGTCCATGTGATTTAGCTGAAGTCAGTCAGGTTAGATCTGTTCCCACAGTCCATGTGATTTAGCTGAAGTCAGTCAGGTTAGATCTGTTCCCACAGTCCATGTGATTTAGCTGAAGTCAGTCAGGTTAGATCTGTTCCCACAGTCCATGTGATTTAGCTGAAGTCAGTCAGGTTAGATCTGTTCCCACAGTCCATGTGATTTAGCTGAAGTCAGTCAGGTTAGATCTGTTCCCACAGTCCATGTGATTTAGCTGAAGTCAGTCAGGTTAGATCTGTTCCCACAGTCCATGTGATTTAGCTGAAGTCAGTCAGGTTAGATCTGTTCCCACAGTCCATGTGATTTAGCTGAAGTCAGTCAGGTTAGATCTGTTCCCACAGTCCATGTGATTTAGCTGAAGTCAGTCAGGTTAGATCTGTTCCCACAGTCCATGTGATTTAGCTGAAGTCAGTCAGGTTAGATCTGTTCCCACAGTCCATGTGATTTAGCTGAAGTCAGTCAGGTGGATGAGATGGTGAGATGACTTTCTGTAGGTGGCTGCACCATAAAAGAAGAACGTTGTCCACTTCTAAATGACAGGATGGCACGACTCCACTCCATTATACGACAAGGTCAGATGCAGGGCGACAGTGGGAGGGAGGGGGCGGTGTTGCAAATGGTTTCTCAGCATTCTAGATAGGATTGTGAGTGCCGTACAACCGCCTACATGATTGTATTGCTTTTACTTCCATTCGCCATGGACAGCTTTGTAGTTTCAAACGTTGTGGCCCCATTAGGCTATTCTTAAAACACACTGCCTATTATTCTAGCAATCTAGCTGGATTGGATCCCACAATTACTCTGTTTTAATTGTAATAAAACATTTGATTGACAGCATGCAGGGAAGATGTCATGAAAAACTGTTTCAACTGATATATGTACACTTAGTGCGTAAGACGTGAACACTCTTTGAATTTGCATAGCGATTCATATGGGTCTGGACGCGAGCCCTATCCACTGTCGGTTATTTCAGACAGATGCTGTCCGAGATGCCTTATTGGCTGGTCGGTGTAGGCGGCGGGACTAATCTACTGATGACACATTACCGAGCGCAGCAACAACACGTGTATATATATTATCTATGATTACAACCAACGTGTTGCCAGGTCCGTGGTTTTTCTGTGGAATTGGGCTACTTTTGAAGTGTTGCCGCGGGTTGAATTCCGCTGGGCTAGTTTTAGGTTAGCTTTCACACAGACCAATCGTGGCTGACGAACTTGACCGTAGCACCGGGCGCAGCTGGTTGCATGATGGCAAACTAGACTTAGTGATTTCGTCAGTCCTTAAAACACTTAATGGCATTGATGAATTAAAACAGGAACAATCTGTGTTTAATAGACTTTGTAAGAGGTCAAGATGTATTTGCGGTGCTTCCCACCAGCTTTGTTAAGAGCTTATTTTTACCTGCTTGCTCCTACAGAAATGTGGCTGCCTAATGTACAACATGTTGTTGTTTTTTTAACAACACTGCTGTTTTTACTGGCAAGTGTACTTTGTTGCTATGAGGTGCATCAGCATCGTCCTGCTTTGCTACTGTGATTGGTCGAAGAGTTGGATGATTGACAACTAACGGCAACCAATCAGTTGGGGCAAAAAAAAGTCACTGAATCAGTGGTGGATAGGCTTGCGTCCAGACCCTAATGAAGGACTCATAACAGGATAGAGGACCACCATCCTAAATTAGAATGTAACCACATTTGTACAATCCATGTTTCACTCCTGCTAACAAATCTGTAACATTACTTTCCCTACATCTTCTTTGATTGATCAACGAAGTGGATACAAAAGGTGAAATCAACAAGGGATCATTGCACTGACCTGGGTTAGCTTAGCTATTGTATAGTGTCTAGTGTATTTAATTGCAAGAGCAGCTTTATCATTTGGTGCGCTGAGTGTAGATGACTTGATGACAGTGTTGCTCACTTTAATTTGTTTACTTTAGTTTGCTTTAATCTGTTAATTTGTTGAGGACACTACAGCTTAGTACATCTGCCAAATGAGTTGAGGGGATTCATTTATATTCATGAACCTCTGAAATGCATTTGCATCTTCATATTTCACACAAGTAAAGGCACATTTATGAGTGCAACAAATACAGCAATATCAACCTACAATCCAGCACTTTTATTTTCCTGTCATAAAGATTTGTATTTGATTTTATAGTCAGGCAGCCAGCAAAGATTACAAAGCCAAAATATGGAGAGCCTTTTGCTACATGTCTCACATGTAATGTCTGGATGTCTCCCTCTCATTGTTATTCATCTTCAACCGCAGCTTGTCACTTAACGTTTGGACATGATACAATGTGTCACCTCAAGGTGTCTCTCATCCAAATGTAACAAGAGACTCGTCCTTTTATTTTCCTCCAGAAGCCAGCGGTGCCTCTGCAAACACAATGACATTGTCTAAGTGACAGGTGCTGCTGGTGTAACGTTTGTACGATGCATCATCAGAGCGTGATATGGAAGGTACAGACATCAGAGTTGAGGGTGGGCGCGGCTTCCACCTCCAGTCCCTGCTGCTGAGAGGAATCGATAAGTGTGAGCCATCATGGCTTTTTATAGCTAACAATGACTGGCATGAGGGGACCATAGACAGAGGGAATCCATCAGAAAACACTGCACACTGCTGGCTCTCAGGGAGACTCGCGTCAAATGGAAATGCTTCCATGCACCAGAGCTCACTGAAGGGTTGGCTGAGAATGGAAACGATGTGAATAAAACACTCGGGCCTTTACAGTCACCTGATCTCAACCCAGTTGAACCTATGGAGGATTCTGGACCAAGTAAAGCCACTTTCAGACATGAACTCTGGACTATGTCTGTTGAATCAGCTCTGGACATTCGGAGTGACCCTTTCAGACAAGAGGCATTGTTGTTTTTACACATGAGGAAATCCTCCGGTGTAACGTTAGAAAGTAGACGGTGCACGGGGGGAGGGGGCACATGACGTAGTGCTGCGGGGATCGCAGTGTTTAATTTATGTAAGACAAGACTTTTAATTACATTTTTCAATGTAGACTAGAGAGATATTTCACAAAGCAATTTGCCACTCGTGAAAAATGAAAAAGCCTTCAACACATTATTCTGCCGATAGGGATATAGAAACAGGTTAGAGAACGTGGGGTGGCGATCTGCCAAATAGTGGTTGCGGTAACGTTAAACCCTGGAAAAGGCAATGTTGCAAAGTGGCATTCAAGTCATATCTGAGCCGTTTTCAATTTATTTCTCCCCACAAAAGTGATCCTTCAAATATTTAGCCGCGCTGCCGCTGAAGCGATCGTTCAGGATTCAGTCCTATTTTCCAGACGTGACACATGAAGCTTGAAGCTGCCAGGCATGAAGTCAATGGGAGTTGTGGGCGGGTTCAAGGGGCGCCGAGCAAAAGACGCTGGGGAAAAGAGAAGGCTTCTGGTGTGACCGGTTAAGCATCAGTTCAGCTTGAGCCTGCCTCAAGCTTCACTTCTGCCTATAGTGTGAACAAAGGCTAAGACCCATTTGCATGGGGGCACGCTCACAACAAACTCTTGTGTTCATGCATGCACCCCATCCAAACAGGGTAGGAAATTAGCGAGAGCTCGGGGGAAAATTACCCCCCAAAAAAATCTAGAATTGCCCTTGGAATTGGGGTGACGGGGGGCTTTTAAATGCCCCCATAAAATAAAGAGTTTAATACTTTCTGTATTTTAACATTATTCTGCATTTGCAAAGTGTGACTCGAAAATGGCCAACTAGGCATCCGTACAACCCCCGCCCCTCCTCCTCCTACTAGCGTTATTTACCTCCGTGTTAGGCAGCACAAGCTAGCTGGCCAGCTAGTTCACTCTTGTTTTTGCCAAGTACATTAATAACATGCCGGACAATCAACAGTGTTGTTGAGATAGGAAATTGGTATCTTTAACTGATTGTTTATGAACTTTTAGAAATAAAATATGCTTGGATAAGACTCATTGATTGGTCTGTCATGCTACATAGGTGCAACTAAAGTATTTCCCAACATTTGATCAAATTGCCCTGGAAATGATCCAAAATGTCCCCGAAATATATTTCACAGGGGCAAAAATAGCCCTTGTTTAAAAAAGTTAATTTCCTACCCTGCATCCAAGTAACGTCTGGATATCTTCAGGAGTTCACTGCGTGTCTGAAAAGGGCTTAAGACATTGCTCTCCACCACCATCTCCATAAGACCAAATGTATCTCCAGAACCGTTCGTCCGATCAACTTCCAACTGAGAAACGGGCACTGCAGTATATTAGATGAGGGTAGGAAATTAACTTGTTTTTAACAAGGGCTTTTTTGCCTTTGTGAATTATGTTTCAGGAGTATTTTGGATCATTTACAGGGCAATTCTATCAAACTACGGGCTACGAGCCACACGGGCTCGCCCGTCCTGCAGCTCGCATTCACAGCTCGGCCGCTGCGTGGCCTTGCTCGCAGCTCGGCTGCTGTGTCGCCAATGAGACCAGCATCACTGAGGATGTCAGATGTATGACATCACCGATGATATGACATCACTGGAATGTATGACATCACTGATGATGTCACAGTGGGATTTATGACATCACTGATGTCACAGTGGGATTTATGACATCACAATCAATCAATCTGTTTAATACATGTCCCTGAAGGGCACTATGGTTCACATCAGGCAGTAGTGGTTATTACAACATCATTACTAGTTTGAGAGTAGTAATAAAGGCACACTTCAGAATTGTAATACATTATTACTAGTTTGAAAAAGTAATAAAGGCAGACTTCAATATTATACAATACATTTGTTGCAATATGTACAGATTCCAAAAGACCATCTGCTGCCCTCAGCCGGGTCGCCGCGTGCGCAGCGCCACCGTTGCAAACTAGCTCGTCAACAAACGCAAGTGGCTCGCTGTCAATCTGTTGTCACAGTGGGATTTATGACATCACTGATGATGATGTCACAGTGGGATTTATGACATCACGGATGATGTCACAGTGGGATTTATGACAGAGAAACAGAAGTGAGAGACGAATATTCAATTACTCTTATCCCAGCATAGCCCATTTTATTTCTAAAAGTTCATAA
Source organism: Poromitra crassiceps (assembly GCF_964638095.1). Lineage (NCBI taxonomy): Eukaryota > Metazoa > Chordata > Actinopteri > Beryciformes > Melamphaidae > Poromitra > Poromitra crassiceps. The sequence continues at coordinate 82,068,922 of NC_139625.1, read as the reverse complement.
ACAATCGCAGTTAAAAATCTTCATTTCCTACGTTATCTTAACAACACTGTCGATCATTGGCATGTTACAGTAGTACTTTTCAAATAACATGCCTTATGGCAAAAAACAGTCCGGGCGCTGCGATGCCCCCGCTGCATGCAGGTAGAGACAGCACTCGCTTGTTTAGTCAGTCTATTCATATTGAACGTTGTGTGTCCAAATTGCACCAAATCCGACACTGCAAGTTGCAGTAACGTTAAAATACAGAAAGTTAACTCTTTCTTTTATGTGGGCATTTAAAAGCCTCCATCATCCCAATCCAAACGGCAATTTTATATATTTTTTAACATGCATTTTGCCCCTGTTCATTTCTGACCCTGGTACACTGTAGATAGATGATCCTATTTTTCGTGTGTGTGAGTGCGTGTGCGTGTGCGTGCTACTGGGTGCAATCACACCTGCAGTTTGTTTTCTTTGGTCCAACCCATATTGGAAAGGCTTTCTTTGTTGCATTTATTTTAGTATTGGTTCATGTAAGCTTCACACTGACCAAATACAAGTGAACCATGGCTTGTAAACAAAAGTAACATGGACAAACAGACGTAGCTTGTTTATTGGACAGAGTTTTGGAAAGCTGTCCTGCCAGCTGAGAGATTTTGGCAACAAGGGAGAGTCAAAACAAATCTGATTCCACTTCCTCTCATTTTAGCTAAGCATGATGGACTTCAGGGGTGTCCCAAACAATCCATTCATGTAAGAATCTTATCTTCTACAATTTGGTATCGAGTCACAGCTCCCAAGAGTTGTTTTTAGTGTTTTTAATGTACGTGGAAAAAGGGGGTCACAGGTACAGGCAGAACAAATCACATTGGAATGTAAAACAAAACAGAAAATATTTTTTTAACAAACTAAATAAATAACTGCGTTTGTGTGTACTACTGTGTTTACATTATTGCAATCAGTTGATAAAATGTTTTCAAATATTAAAAACGACATAATATTATACACATATCTATATCTATCTATCGAAATGGTTGCATGTTGTTCTGTGACAATAACAGAAACTTGAAAAGTACAACAATAGAGAAAGAAGGCATAAGGGAGTATTACAGTTTTTGCATGATTTGAGGCCTGGAGGCACAGGGAGGTGCCCTGGAGGCACAGGGAGGTGCCGAGCCAAGCAACAGCTCCCACTAACAGGATGCAACACTCCGTTAGTCTGACATCTGTCAGCAAAATACTTCATCTCAATCACAGATCATTCAACATGAGATATGGACAACTGGGAAGCTCACAGACCATGCAGTAATGTTCAGCCCAGAGAAAGCTGCTGAGGTAATTAGACTGTTTGATGTGTCAAACTGGTATCACAATCTGCTTGGCCTGATGTCAAAGCTGAGAAAAAGTTGCACTACCTCATTACTAGGGCTGTGAATCTTCACTGGCCTCACGATTCGATTACGATTCAGAGGGCTACGATTCGATTTGATTACGATTATTTATCGATGCATCTCGATGCATCACTTTTTTCCGCAATACATCATTTCTTTTTTCTCACTTTCTTTTTTTCTCACTGTGTGGCTACTTTTAAAATAAAAGTGCATTTGGAATTGCATTGTATTATGATCCATAATGCATGTACTTCCATTATATTTGATTTGATTATTAAATTAAAATTAATTTATTAGATTTTTTTTTAAATAATCGATTTTTGACATTTGTGAATCGATGCAGAATCGTGCACGTCCGCATCGCGATGCATCTTATAATCGATTATTTTTGACACCCCTACTCATTACTAGCACCACATACACTTTGTTTTGCTTGAAATCACTCCTAAACTTTACAGTGTATAGTACTGTGTGTATATATATATATATATTTCAATCATGAGAGACCAGAGGGTAGAGTTAACAAGCAAGCTTTATTCAAGTATGGCAGATCGATAAGATCTATGGCATGGAACGGTATGGCAACTAATTCTGATGGCATGGCAGCATGGCGACTAGTTCTTTGGCGTGATGACTCCGCGCTAAGAGATGCCTCTCTTCTTGAGGTGAGAGAGGGCATCTGCTCGACTAGAATAGAGAATCCCCCCCGTAGGGGATTCTTCAGGAGTCAAGACATTGGTGGTGGCCTGGGGAGGTGGGTGGGTCGAAACACAGCTTTCAGAGAATGGGATGCGATCAGCTCGGGTACAGCGACCAGAAGATCAGGGAAAGAGAACGATGACCCACTGAGCATTAGGGCTGTGAATCTTCACTGGCCTCACGATTCGATTCGATTACGATTCAGAGGGCTACGATTCGATTCGATAACGATTATCGATGCATCTCGATGCATCTTAAATCGATGCATCACTTTTTTCCCGAATACATGATTTTTTTTCTCACTTTCTTTTTTCTCACTGTGGCTACTTTTAAAATAAAAGTGCATTTAGAATTGCATTGTATTATGATCCATAATTAAAATAAACAACTGCATGTACTTCCATTATATTTTATTTGATTATATTAAAAAAAAAAACGATTTTTGACATTTGTGAATCGATGCAGAATCGTGCAGGTCCGCATCGCGATGCATCTTATAATCGATTATTTTTGACACCCCTACTGAGCATGGCTATAAATACTGCTACGTCATAGCCTCGGCACTGACTACATTATCGGTGTCATATAGGCAAGTGCGTCACGCGGACGTCACGCTGGGATTACACTTGTGCTCGTCACACTAGGATTACATGAGGTGAGGTCACTAGGATTGCGCGTGGTGCGCGGCAGCATGTCTGGTCTTCATCTTGAAACTAGGTCGAGACCACCATATATATATATACCGTAAATTCCGGACTATAAGCCGCGGCTTTTTCCCCGTTTTTTGCCCTGCGGCTTATATAACGGTGCGGCTTATCTATGGATTTTTTCAGAAAAAAAAAAAAAAAAATACAAATAAAATCTCTCTTTTTTAGCACTCTTTCTAACTATAAATCCATTAATCCATCCATTAATGTTTTAATTTCCTCTCTTGCCCTCTTTTCACCACACCGCGGACACTGTGTGCACTGTAAAAATAAACAAAGGTGGTGTTATGTTGTTTTGTTGAAATGTTACGGTAATACGGTAAATGGGAGCTTCCTCAAACAGCCATCTCTTTCCCGACAATCCCCTCTGTGCGTGAACCCTTACATATGGTAATTACGGTAAGCAAACGGCCACTCGGTGACCTCCAAAATCGATGGATTTTACAGGTTACACAGCTTCATCAGCACATTTTATGTGCATTGCTTTGCTGCTTGTTTTTTCGATTATTTTTTTGTAAAGCACCTTGAATTGCCTTTGTGTATGAAAGACTTGACATCATTGGCGGAAATCAACCGGTTACTCCTACCGGTTCAAAGTTCATCAGCAGCCCGGAATCACAACAAGACGAGCAGTAGAAGCAACTCTCTCTCACTTACCATGGGGAAGGTACGCAGAAATTCACACGACGCAGCTTTCAAGTTGAAAGCTGTCTATCTCGCATTAAAAGAGGGAAATAGAGCAGCAGCGCGTACCCTGAGCATCAATGAGTCAATGGTGAGGCGTTGGAAGGCGCAGCAGGAGGAACTGTCTCAGTGCAAGAAGACCAAAAAGTCCTTCAGAGGTCATAAAAGCAGATGGCCCGAACTTGAAGATTCCCTTGAAGATTGGGTGTTGACCCAGAGAGCAGACGGCCGAGGCGTTTCCACGGTGCAGATCCGACTGAAGGCCAAAACAGTCGCCACCGAAATGAAAATTGAACATTTCATAGGTGGCCCATCTTGGTGCTTCCGATTCATGAGACGAAAGGGACTGTCCGTCCGGGCCAGAACTACTGTGTGCCAACAACTCCCTCCCGACTACCAGGAGAAAATCACAAACTTCGGCGAATTCACACAAAGGAAGATCAAGGAATATTCCATCGAACCGGAGCAGATCATAAATATGGATGAAGTGCCTTTGACGTTCGACCTGCCACTCACTCGGACTGTTAACAAGAAAGGTGAATCGTCGATCACATTGAGAACCACTGGGCACGAGAGAACGAATTTCACTTGTGTTCTGGCCTGCACAGCATCTGGAGTAAAGCTGCCGCCAATGGTGATTTTTAAGCGGATTACGATGCCGAAAGAGAAAATTCCCAGTGGGATATGCCTCAGAGTCAACAAGAAAGGGTGGATGATGGAAAGTGTCATGAAGGAGTGGCTGGCTGAGTGCTACGTCAAGCGCCCTGGAGGATTCTTTCGCCAAAAAAAAGCTCTGCTCGTTCTCGACAGCATGAGGGCTCATATAACAGATTCCGTGAAAGCAGCCATCAAGACCACAAACTCCATTCCAGCTGTGATTCCTGGGGGCACAACAAAGCATCTGCAGCCACTTGACATCAGTGTCAATCGTGCGTTCAAAGTGGCACTACGCGTTCAGTGGGAGGCGTGGATGACGAGCGGCGATAAATCATTCACCAAAACTGGTCGCATGCGAAAAGCAACTTTCGCTCAAGTTTGCCAGTGGATCCTGACAGCGTGGAGGAGTGTGAAAACATCCACGATCACCAACGGGTTCCGAAAGGCTGGACTGCTGCGTGATGATGACGCCGGCACAGCTGGGCGCCTTCAGAGGCTGTTCGATTCCGACACCGACAGTGACGAAGAGGAGTTCCTTGGTTTTGAGAGTGACAACGAAGGAGAGAGGAGAGTGGTTGACGAAGCCACCCTGAACCTGTTCGTTTCCGACACTGAAGTTGAGGACTTTGCTGGTTTCAGTACGGAGGAAGAAGAGGAAGACGAGGATTAGTGACTTGACTTTGACTCTGTTTACAGCCGTTTGCTGCACCTTCACCTAAAAGATGAAGACAAGGATTACGGTACCTGGTTTGATTGTTGACAGCACCTTATCCTTTTGAGGATTGTTATATTATTGTTTTCCAGTTAATTTGTTTACTGCACCTTACCTTAACCTTTTGAGAATTGTTTTATTGTTTACAGCACATTATCCTTTTGAGGATTGTTTTATTGTTTACAGCACATTATCCTTTTGAGGATTGTTTTATTATTATTATTATTGTTTTATTTTTTATATTTATTTTGTTGAAATGTTAATAAATGGGAGCTTCTTATAGTAGCCTACCGTAATGCTGATTTTGTTGAAATGTTAATAAATGGGAGCTTCCCCAAACAGCCATCTCTTTCCCGACATTCCTCTCTGTGCACGAACCCTTACATATGGTAATTAAACATCAAAACACCCGCGGCTTATAGTCCGGTGCGGCTTATATATGTAAAAAACAGTCAATTTTGCTGCTGCGGCTTATATACCGGTGCGCCTTATAGTCCGGAATTTACGGTATATATATATATATATATATATATATACGTATATATGTATATATATATATATACGTATATATGTACAGTATATAAATCCATGGCGATGATATAAAGTATCGTATATCTTTTTTTACAACTAAGATGACGTCATCCAAGAGGAGAGGGTTATTTTACTTGGTCTAACCTACAGCACCATTTACACAGGAGTTATATTATCATTGCACAATAAATGCCTACAAATAAGCTGCTTGTTTCTTGGGGATCCATTGTACAGTAGTAAGCATTGCAACAGGCAGTGAGTCCCAACAGTAAATATGCTCCAATCAAACATGATTTGGTGACATAATGCATTTAGCCTGTACTGTAAAAAAATACATCACAGCCAGGTTGTGAAGTAAGCGGTGCACGTTTAGTAACACTAGCGGATTACCAAAAAATTGTGCACTTTTTGAAAAAAGCATGAAACTTTTACCATAGTTAGATGATACCATGAGGTGTATTTTCAGATGTGGAGTCAAGTCTGATTTGACCTCTGAGGCCCGGGAGAGGTCAAATTCTAAATGGCTGCCGAAAATATTGAAAAATGCTTAACTTTGGAACCAAACACAGTAGAAGAACATTTAAGGTGTCATTTCCCCCATATTTTTAAGTGCCCAGTCAGTTGGTGATACTTTTGAGATCAATAGAATTCAAGAAAATACCTTCAGATCAATGTCAAGGTCAAATTATACAGACAAAGGGAAGCGAAAGGTGCAAAAAGGTGGTTTATTTCCCAAATAATGGAAGTAACAAGTGATTTTTTTTATTATTTTTTATGATGACAATAATAATTGTGATAATAACTTATATTAATACAGCACCTGTAATTGAACCAAAGGTTGCTTAACAAAACAAAACAAAAAAACAATCAGAAACAATCAGTGGATGGAGATACGGCAAACAGACCATGCTTAGTGTCCTTTCATATCAGGATCACGTAATGGAAATACCGTACTGAAATTTCTTAACCGTCTATCTGTCTAGTATAGTATTGGGTGGTGCCCCCTGGCTGACTCCCCTCCCCAGATCCTCGCCTTAGGGGGTTCTCGAATGAGAACTAAACCCTAACACAGTCTCCCGAACAAAAACACAGATCAGTACATGCAAGTGCAGCTTTAACACACGTGCACCGTCCAGTGCACCCTTTCTGGCAGTTACAGCGGATCAGCTCATGGCAAGATTTTGCTGCTTCAGGGAGAGCTGTCCAGAATGGCTGCCACACAGTGGATTCTTTTGTCCAACCCCAGTCAGATGGCTCTGGTATCTTTGGATCCAAGACAAGTGACTGGTTCCACAGGTTGGCCTGAAAGCAAGTCCGCTTGATGTGCTATTTAAGGGCTGCCTGGGTTGGAGGGATGTTCTCCAAAGTCCTGGACTTCTGTGAGAAAAGGTGTTTCCTACCATCATTTACCTCCATACAGTCACTGGTTCGGTCGTACATCAGCACCACAAATCGCTCTATCAGTGACCTTGATCCTTCACTGACCTCACTTGGACCAGTGACCTCTGGGAAAGACTTCCAAGTCTCCCAGGCTGTCTTCTTCCCTCGGCCAGCAAATGCAGACACAGTGTCACACCCAGTGAAAGCATGGAAGACAGGGAGGCTTGGCAGGAGTCATTGTGGCAACGATTTGGTGAATAGCAATGTATCGGAAGCTTGGCCCAACACCAAAGGCAACCCAGAGCTCATCAGGAGCCATTTTGCTAAAAGAAGCCACTGCCAATACAACCACATCTGTATCAACTGTACGTATGGTGACCTTCTTACAACCCTTCTGCACAGCATCTGCCACATGCAGAAGTAGCCGAGTGTCAGCCTCCTCTTGCAGACATGGGGCAAGGCAGGCCACACATGAGTCAGCAGGAGAGCATAGGACTCCACATCCATCTGTTGCATACAGTTCCTTGCCTTGTGCGACAGGCAGACGAATGGCTTCTCGTGACAGGAAAGAAAACAACTCTGTTTTGTTTTCATCACATCGAAGGAAGTCCTTCCAGTTCTTGGGCATCATATTGCGGGGAGCCACTCTTTTCCTCACGCCCTTCCCCCTTTTCTCTCTTGTTGAGGCTTTCAGACTGGCAGATAGGTATACATCCCAGACGAGGTCAACACGGGAGCTTACATCAAGTTGAGCAGAGATGTAAGGCGCAAAAACAGTTTCTCCATACTCTTGGAATGTTCTTGATGTGTTTGGTTTCAGCATTTGAACCACAGCTGCACCATCTAGAATAACTGCATCAGCCTTGGGAACACTCTTGTTTTCGGGCAGATTTGACTCCAGGCAGCGAAGCAGATCAGCTTTAACCCCAAACCGAAGTTTTCCTCCACTTGACAGAGCTGGGGGTGCTGCCTGGTTTTCATGGGAAAAGAAATGGTCGATGTCTCCATCTCTTGTTTGACACGAGATGTACAGCCTTGAAAAAAGACCACAGTCACTCTTCAGTGCAGCAAGTTGTGCCTTCTCTTTTGATTTGATTTGGTAATTGATTTCAATACTATGATTCTAAAAGTTAACTTAATGGCTAGAATACTCACAGGTTATCCCAAGGTTTCTTGCACACCAGTAATGATCTGTGACAGTGATGGGCAGGTGCAGTGTCCAATATAAGGAGGTGGAGCACTATAGCCTACATACCAAGAGAAAAGGCACACCTGTCTCCACGGTCTCAATCAAAAATGTATTAACATAAGTGTTAAAGCCTGGCTGGCTGTTGAGCAAAGTTGAGCTAAGCTGGCTAACAGCTAGCTAGCTAGCAAGCAAGAGTGAATGCTGCTTCAGGGCTAAGTTTGGCTTCAAGAATTATTAAGTACAGTAAACCTGTAGCTATCAAGAGATGTGATATCCTTTACATTGCAAAGCTGAAGTCTATACTGTGTTCAATCATTCAACTGACTTAGCTCACAAATTACTAATTTTAACAACATTCAGAAGATTACTAATAATATTGTTCAATTATTCAATCACTTTACCTGTTAGAGGTTTGTCAGAATATCCATGTCAGAATATTCCTGCCAGAAGTTGTCTCTCCTGCAGACTGTAATGTTAGCTCATCATGTCACCCACCCTACTGACAACTCTAATGTAATTAGCTACTGATAGAGGGCCACCTGGACCTGGTGGTAGTTCTGATCCTAGATAAAAAATAAAATAACCACACATCACAATTAATAATAACAGATAGTACAAAGGTATAGAAGAACATTTTGGGGCACATGGATACAATTAAATAAATATTTATTGTCTTTTTTTAGATATTTTTTACCTTGACCTTAAAAGAAATGCATTTTCTTGAATTCTATTGATCTCAAAAGTATCACCAACTGACTGGGCACCCAAAAATTAGTGGGAAATGACACCTTAAATGTTTTTCTACAGCGTTTGGTTCCAAAGTTAAGCATTTTTCAATATTTTCGGCGGCCATTTAGAATTTGACCTCTACCGGGCCTCAGGGGTCAAATCTGACTTGACTCCACATCTGAAAATACACCTCATGGTATCATCTAACTATGGTAGAAGTTTCATGCTTTTTTCAAAAAGTGCACAATACCTCTTGTATTGGGGTATATGCCGCTGTACTATAGATGCCGTCTGTCGAGGCTAAGCAAAGAGACAGATTTTATTTCAGGCATGTGTGGTTAAAAAGTACCTCTGAATTCGGGGGGGGGGTCACAGGCTGCATTGGTATGAGCTATGTTCTACTTAGGACTTTTAAAACCATTCTTTTTCTGTGCCATTTGAACCTGTAAAGGTGCACTTCTGTAACCTTTTGTCATTTGTTTAACTCCCCTGAAATCGAGTTGTCACCAGCTTACTTGCCCGGATAACAGACACCCAACAGTCTGATGGATTCAAGAGACTTTGGCCAGTCTACCTCCCATCAGGGAGTGTCTGCAGGCACAGACATACAGCAGCAACCCTCTGTGAGAGAACCTCTCTCTCTCTCGGTCTCTTTCTCTATCTCTTTCTAGCCTTTCTCTCTCCATCTGTCTGTGTTGGTGAATAAGCATAGATGTTATATCCACTCAGAAGATCCAAAGGGGGCAACGAGTGCCTGCCGTGGATCCGTCTTCAGACGCGGATGCCACCATCATTCCCCTCTCCCATCACACATGAACACTTTTGGCCTCTTGTTGTGTGTTCCTGCTGGCTGGCGTGTGGATGTGTGTGAACGTGAGATGGACTCTGATCACCTGAGCCAAGAATTCTACCTCAGGGAGGCTTTTCTTCTCCGCATGCCTGGCTACTCCTTCAAATGAGGAAGTTAGTGTCGGAAGGATTCAGATTTAATAGGCACGCCTAAACCAACTGTGCCTGCAGTTTGACACTGTTATGCAGACTTTGACATGAGGTGGTCTGCACAAATTAGATTTCTTTTTTCTCTCCAGATAACGCCATGCTTGAACCTCGTCGTTGTACCAAATTTCCAAATGTTAACAGTAATTGAAAATGTTGAGAGGAAACTGAGTGACTTTTGAAATGGAGCTGAGTGTTGTTGTTGAGAGGACTTCAAGGTTTGGCTCTGTGGAAATGTTCTATGGCCCGTTTGTATCATTTTACAGTAGCTTTTGTTGCCTAGAGAAAAAAGGCTATGTTGGCTTGATTTACGCTTCCACTGGGTTTTATGCAGTAATCCAAAGTGTTGCCTCAGAGAGAAACCTTTCTGGCAGAGTGGGCAGTGCAGCACTATAAATATGTATTAGTGAGAGTCATAGCAGAAACACAATAGGTGGTGGATACATACAAGTGATACAGCATAGGAGGATTGGAACACAGGCAGTGTCTGTGTCTGCTTTGTGCATTGGTTGAATGAGCCACTGAGTCCCACATATCTAATTATTGATATTCAAATGTGTAGAAAAATGACTCTCATGGGTATATAGCTTATATAGCGGGTGCAAGTTTCTCTTTGAAGATATGACTATAAATAGCTCAAAGGGCAATCTGTATTAAGCCTGCTCCTCTCCTCTCTGCTCGTTTTGTTTCATTGCCATATGCCTCTCTCCAGACATCCAGCCCAGGGCAAAGTGATGTGAAGAAGTCCCATAACCCAGACTCCATTCTGCATTTTGTTATCCTTTCATCATTAAGACAGCAAGCTGGAGGTTGACAGTTTCCTCCTGAGGAAAGCAGCAAGCCGAGGCAAAACACAGCGACCTGCATCTTTACCTCAGCGAGGCCGCGCGGGAACCTTCAGCGCTTCCAAGCTGGAGGTTGGCTCCGAAAACGGGGGATGAAAAGCCAAGCGTTCGCTCTGAGCTTCCCACCGGGTGCTTTTAGGCACCAAAGCAGTGGAGGGAGGCGAAAGGCAGCTTAATCGATCCTGGAGAATGAGATCTGAGGGCCAGCGGGGCTCCCTTTACCACTGCCGCTCACCCTGGCATAAATATCCTGCAGGTTGAAAAGAGTACATATATCACAGTAGGTTAAATATCCTGCAGATTCAAAAGAGTACATATATCACAGTGGGTTAAATATCCTGCAGATTCAAAAGAGTACATATATCACAGTAGGTTAAATATCCTGCAGATTCAAAAGAGTACATATATCACAGTGGGTTAAATATCCTGCAGATTCAAAAGAGTACATATATCACAGTGGGTTAAATATCCTGCAGATTCAAAAGAGTACATATATCACAGTGGGTTAAATATCCTGCAGATTCAAAAGAGTACATATATCACAGTGGGTTAAATATCCTGCAGATTCAAAAGAGTACATATATCACAGTGGGTTAAATATCCTGCAGATTCAAAAGAGTACATATATCACAGTGGGTTAAATATCCTGCAGATTCAAAATAGTACATATATCACAGTAGGTTAAATATCCTGCAGATTCAAAAGAGTACATATATCACAGTAGGTTAAATATCCTGCAGATTCAAAAGAGTACATATATCACAGTGGTTTAAATATCCTGCAGATTCAAAAGAGTACATATATCACAGTGGGTTAAATATCCTGCAGATTCAAAAGAGTACATATATCACAGTGGTTTAAATATCCTGCAGATTCAAAAGAGTACATATATCACAGTGGGTTAAATATCCTGCAGATTCAAAAGAGTACATATATCACAGTGGGTTAAATATCCTGCAGATTCAAAAGAGTACATATATCACAGTGGTTTAAATATCCTGCAGATTCAAAAGAGTACATATATCACAGTAGGTTAAATATCCTGCAGATTGAAAAGAGTACATATATCACAGTGTGTTAAATATCCTGCAGATTGAAAAGAGTACATATATCACAGTAGGTTAAACATCCTGCAGATTCAAAAGAGTACATATATCACAGTGGGTTAAATATCCTGCAGATTCAAAAGAGTACATATATCACAGTAGGTTAAATATCCTGCAGATTGAAAAGAGTACATATATCACAGTAGGTTAAAAATCCTGCAGGTTGAAAAGAGTACATATATCACAGTGGGTTAAATATCCTGCAGATTCAAAAGAGTACATATATCATACTGGGTTACATATCCTGCAGATTGAAAAGAGTACATATATCACAGTAGGTTAAATATCCTGCAGATTCAAAAGAGTACATATATCACAGTAGGTTAAATATCCTGCAGATTCAAAAGAGTACATATATCACAGTAGGTTAAATATCCTGCAGATTGAAAAGAGTACATATATCACAGTGTGTTAAATATCCTGCAGATTGAAAAGAGTACATATATCACAGTGGGTTAAATATCCTGCAGATTCAAAAGAGTACATATATCACAGTGGGTTAAATATCCTGCAGATTGAAAAGAGTACATATATCACAGTAGGTTAAATATCCTGCAGGTTGAAAAGAGTACATATATCACAGTGGGTTAAATATCCTGCAGATTCAAAAGAGTACATATATCATACTGGGTTACATATCCTGCAGATTGAAAAGAGTACATATATCACAGTAGGTTAAATATCCTGCAGATTCAAAAGAGTACATATATCTTTTCTTCTTTCTTTTCTTTTCTTATTGCAATATTTTAATACTGCTGTTTCTGCACCTTACCTTAGTTGTGTAACTTTTTTTATTTGTGTAACTTTTTTATTGTTTAATTGTTTAATGTCATTGATGCTCTTGTCATTGATGCTCTTGTCACTGTCATTGATGCTACTGCTGCTGTAACGCCAGAATTTCCCCTCGGGGATGAATAAAGTACTCTATCTATCTATCTATCTATCTATCATATCACAGTGGGTTAAATATCCTGCAGATTCAAAAGAGTACATATATCACAGTGGTTTAAATATCCTGCAGATTCAAAAGAGTACATATATCACAGTAGGTTAAATATCCTGCAGATTCAAAAGAGTACATATATCATACTGGGTTACATATCCTGCAGATTGAAAAGAGTACATATATCACAGTAGGTTAAACATCCTGCAGATTCAAAAGAGTACATATATCACAGTGGGTTAAATATCCTGCAGATTGAAAAGAGTACATATATCACAGTAGGTTAAAAATCCTGCAGGTTGAAAAGAGTACATATATCACAGTGGGTTAAATATCCTGCAGATTCAAAAGAGTACATATATCATACTGGGTTACATATCCTGCAGATTGAAAAGAGTACATATATCACAGTAGGTTAAATATCCTGCAGATTCAAAAGAGTACATATATCACAGTAGGTTAAATATCCTGCAGATTCAAAAGAGTACATATATCATACTGGGTTACATATCCTGCAGATTGAAAAGAGTACATATATCACAGTGTGTTAAATATCCTGCAGATTGAAAAGAGTACATATATCACAGTGTGTTAAATATCCTGCAGATTTAAAAGAGTACATATATCACAGTAGGTTAAATATCCTGCAGATTCAAAAGAGTACATATATCACAGTAGGTTAAATATCCTGCAGATTCAAAAGAGTACATATATCACAGTGGGTTAAATATCCTGCAGATTCAAAAGAGTACATATATCACAGTGGGTTAAATATCCTGCAGATTCAAAAGAGTACATATATCACAGTGGTTTAAATATCCTGCAGATTCAAAAGAGTACATATATCACAGTAGGTTAAATATCCTGCAGATTCAAAAGAGTACATATATCACAGTGGTTTAAATATCCTGCAGATTCAAAAGAGTACATATATCACAATAGGTTAAATATCCTGCAGATTGAAAAGAGTACATATATCACAGTGTGTTAAATATCCTGCAGATTGAAAAGAGTACATATATCACAGTGGGTTAAATATCCTGCAGATTGAAAAGAGTACATATATCACAGTAGGTTAAATATCCTGCAGGTTGAAAAGAGTACATATATCACAGTGGGTTAAATATCCTGCAGATTCAAAAGAGTACATATATCACAGTAGGTTAAATATCCTGCAGATTCAAAAGAGTACATATATCACAGTGGGTTAAATATCCTGCAGATTGAAAAGAGTACATATATCACAGTAGGTTAAAAATCCTGCAGGTTGAAAAGAGTACATATATCACAGTGGGTTAAATATCCTGCAGATTCAAAAGAGTACATATATCATACTGGGTTACATATCCTGCAGATTGAAAAGAGTACATATATCACAGTAGGTTAAATATCCTGCAGATTCAAAAGAGTACATATATCACAGTGGGTTAAATATCCTGCAGATTGAAAAGAGTACATATATCACAGTAGGTTAAATATCCTGCAGGTTGAAAAGAGTACATATATCACAGTGGGTTAAATATCCTGCAGATTCAAAAGAGTACATATATCATACTGGGTTACATATCCTGCAGATTGAAAAGAGTACATATATCACAGTAGGTTAAATATCCTGCAGATTCAAAAGAGTACATATATCACAGTAGGTTAAATATCCTGCAGATTCAAAAGAGTACATATATCATACTGGGTTACATATCCTGCAGATTGAAAAGAGTACATATATCACAGTGTGTTAAATATCCTGCAGATTGAAAAGAGTACATATATCACAGTGGGTTAAATATCCTGCAGATTTAAAAGAGTACATATATCACAGTAGGTTAAATATCCTGCAGATTCAAAAGAGTACATATATCACAGTAGGTTAAATATCCTGCAGATTCAAAAGAGTACATATATCACAGTAGGTTAAATATCCTGCAGATTCAAAAGAGTACATATATCACAGTAGGTTAAATATCCTGCAGGTTGAAAAGAGTACATATATCACAGTGGGTTAAATATCCTGCAGATTCAAAAGAGTACATATATCACAGTGGGTTAAATATCCTGCAGATTCAAAAGAGTACATATATCACAGTGGGTTAAATATCCTGCAGATTCAAAAGAGTACATATATCACAGTAGGTTAAATATCCTGCAGATTCAAAAGAGTACATATATCACAGTAGGTTAAATATCCTGCAGGTTGAAAAGAGTACATATATCACAGTGGGTTAAATATCCTGCAGATTCAAAAGAGTACATATATCACAGTGGGTTAAATATCCTGCAGATTCAAAAGAGTACATATATCACAGTGGGTTAAATATCCTGCAGATTCAAAAGAGTACATATATCACAGTGGGTTAAATATCCTGCAGATTGAAAAGAGTACATATATCACAGTGGGTTAAATATCCTGCAGATTCAAAAGAGTACATATATCATACTGGGTTACATATCCTGCAGATTGAAAAGAGTACATATATCACAGTGGGTTAAATATCCTGCAGATTTAAAAGAGTACATATATCACAGTAGGTTAAATATCCTGCAGATTCAAAAGAGTACATATATCATACTGGGTTACATATCCTGCAGATTGAAAAGAGTACATATATCACAGTGGGTTAAATATCCTGCAGATTCAAAAGAGTACATATATCACAGTAGGTTAAATATCCTGCAGATTTAAAAGAGTACATATATCACAGTAGGTTAAATATCCTGCAGATTCAAAAGAGTACATATATCATACTGGGTTACATATCCTGCAGATTGAAAAAGAGTACATATATCACAGTAGGTTAAATATCCTGCAGATTCAAAAGAGTACATATATCACAGTGGGTTAAATATCCTGCAGATTTAAAAGAGTACATATATCATACTGGGTTACATATCCTGCAGATTTAAAAGAGTACATATATCACAGTAGGTTAAATATCCTGCAGATTCAAAAGAGTACATATATCACAGTGGGTTACATATCCTGCAGATTTAAAAGAGTACATATATCACAGTAGGTTAAATATCCTGCAGATTCAAAAGAGTACATATATCATACTGGGTTACATATCCTGCAGATTTAAAAGAGTACATATATCACAGTGGGTTAAATATCCTGCTGATTCAAAAGAGTACATATATCACAGTGGGTTAAATATCCTGCAGATTCAAAAGAGTACATATATCACAGTAGGTTAAATATCCTGCTGATTCAAAAGAGTACATATATCACAGTGGGTTAAATATCCTGCAGATTCAAAAGAGTACATATATCACAGTAGGTTAAATATCCTGCAGATTCAAAAGAGTACATATATCACAGTAGGTTAAATATCCTGCAGATTCAAAAGAGTACATATATCACAGTGGGTTAAATATCCTGCAGATTCAAAAGAGTACATATATCACAGTAGGTTAAATATCCTGCAGATTCAAAAGAGTACATATATCACAGTGGCTTAAATATCCTGCTGATTCAAAAGAGTATATATATCACAGTGGGTTAAATATCCTGCAGATTCAAAAGAGTACATATATCACAGTGGGTTAAATATCCTGCAGATTCAAAAGAGTACATATATCACAGTGGCTTAAATATCCTGCTGATTCAAAAGAGTATATATATCACAGTGGGTTAAATATCCTGCAGATTCAAAAGAGTACATATATCACAGTGCGTTAAATATCCTGCAGATTCAAAAGAGTACATATATCACAGTGGGTTAAATATCCTGCAGATTCAAAAGAGTACATATATCACAGTAGGTTAAATATCCTGCAGATTCAAAAGAGTACATATATCACAGTGGGTTAAATATCCTGCAGATTCAAAAGAGTACATATATCACAGTGGGTTAAATATCCTGCAGATTCAAAAGAGTACATATATCACAGTGGGTTAAATATCCTGCAGATTCAAAAGAGTACATATATCACAGTAGGTTAAATATCCTGCAGATTCAAAAGAGTACATATATCACAGTAGGTTAAATATCCTGCAGATTCAAAAGAGTACATATATCACAGTGGGCCAAACCAAGGAGTCTCAGTGTACGGTAGATGAAATTAACAGATCAATCAAAGAGATGCCGAGCTTCCTCGTTGGCTGATGCCTCGTCAATCCTTCACACGTGTCTGATTAGGCCTCAATATGCATGCATGCTTTTTCTGTGACATAGTTTAGTGATGTAAACAAGGCGGTGGGGCTTAGAGGAAATTAATGACCCACTTTGAGTACCTTTTTTCCATATGTCCTCTTTCCCCGGGTTAAGGAGAACACATTGAGAAAAGTAATTATTAGAATGCATGAGGGAAGGCGAATGAGGTGGGGCCCATGTGGCACAGCTTATTGGATGGCCTAATATCAAAGCGGCATCAGGATCAGTCTCCACCAGGGGGCAGCAATTTGACTATTGGCTATAAAAGAATAAGACCGAATGAAAGAAAATGCCAAGTTCAGGCACTAGTAAAGAGGAGAAAAGCTGCTCCATGTAATTAGTATGCACATGTGCACATTCTCTTTGAAACCATGGATTTCTATGGATTTTCTATCTCATACAGCTTTGTTAGTTTCTGCAGTGTTCTGTGCTTCCATCTTGAGAATAGTGCATACTGTACTGTACTGTACTGTACTGTACCTCTGGGAAAAAGTCTCCATTCCTGTTCTCTGGATGAGGTGAAGACCATTGACTGACAGACAAAGTGGTGGAAAAACTACGAAGAACAAAATCATTGTAGTTGAATTGATTTCTTGGGCAAGTACAATTTCAGATATCTTTCAGTGTCAAAAGCAAAACACCAGACTCTGTTGTACATTTTTTTGCAAAGTTGGCCCTCACATGCTTTTGACTTATTCTTCTCACTTCCCACATTGCTGTAAAGGTCTGGCGAGGTTCTGTAGTAGAAGCTTGTTTTGTTATCCTTGGTTTCAAGGTGAGCAAAGGCTCTCTTCATCTTAGCCCCTTAAAGGCCATTTCACACCGGTGGGTTAGGGTTAGTTTTTATGCCTCCGCCGGCGATAGCCAGGCCGGAGGCATTATGGATCCGGGTTGTCCGTCCGTACGGCTGTCCGTCCGTCCGTCCGTCCGTACGATGTTCCATGTTTGTTAACCATCCGTACGATGTTCCATGTTTGTTAACGCGATATCTGAGGAACGCCTGGACGGAATTTCATCAGATTCGCCTTAAACATTCACTTAGGCTCAAGGATGATCTGATTAGATTTTGGTGGTCAAAGGTCAAAGGTCAAGGTCACTGTGACCTCTCGAACTCCATTTTCAAGCTTGTTAACGCGATATCTGAGGAACGCCTGGACGGAATTTCATCAAATTTGCCTCAAACATCGACTTAGACTCAAGGATGATCTGATTAGATTTTGGTGGTCAAAGGTCAAAGGTCAAGGTCACTGTGACCTCTCGAACGCCATTTTCAAGCTTGTTAACGCGATATCTGAGGAACGCCTGGACGGAATTTCATCAAATTTGCCTCAAACATCGACTTGGACTCAAGGATGATCTGATTAGATTTTGGTGGTCAAAGGTCAAGGTCACTGTGACCTCTCGAACGCCATTTTCAAGCTTGTTAACGCGATATCTCAGGAATGCCTTGACGGAATTTAATCAAACTTGTCTCAAACATCGACTTGGACTCAAGGATGAACTGATTAGATTTTGGTGGTCAAAGGTCAAGGTCACTGTGACCTTTTGAACGCCATTTTCAAGCTTGTTAATACGATATCTCAGGAATGCCTTGACGGAATTTAATCAAACTTGTCTCAAACATTGACTTGGACTCAAGGATGATCTGATTAGATTTTGGTGGTCAAAAGTCAAAGGTCAAGGTCACTGTGACCTCTCAAACGCCATTTTCCAGCTTGTTAACGCGATATCTCATGAATGCCTTGACGGAATTTCATCAAATTTGCCTCAAACATCGCCTTAGACTCAAGGATGATCTGATTAGATTTTGGTGGTCAAAGGTCAAAGGTCAAGGTGAGCTCTCGAACGCCATTTCTCAGGAATGCCTTGACGGAATTTAATCTAACTTGTCTCAAACATCGACTTGGACTCAAGGATGAACTAATTACATTTTGGTGGTCAAAGTTCAAGGTCACTGTGACCTCTCACACACCCAATTTCCAAGCTCTGTAACGCAACATCACAGGAGCGCCTTGACGGAATCTCTTCCAATTTGCCTCAAATGGCGATTTGGACTCCAGAATGAACTAATAGCGGAGGCATAAGTCCGCGTTGCGGTCGTTCTAGTTAAAAATGTTTTTGTTGTAATTGAAGCTTGCACACCGCAGCGTGTGGCATTTTATTTTTTCGGATGGACATTGACGTCTGCACGGAAATGCCTGCGGAAAATACCTTTGACCAATTAAATCCTTTGTTTACAGCTGATGTCATACCTCCACTACTCTTGCCAAACCCGGCTCATCAATTTGGTTTCTCAACATCCAATTTTATTTTATATGACAAACACCATGACGATCAACACCGAAATCAACGACAATAGATCTTCAGATCGCCCAGCAGCTGGGATCCACTGAAGATGGTAATGTAGCCGTTTATGTAACGAATTCCTATTTGCTAACGTTGTAAACCACTGTTGTAAATGGATGGAGCTAACGTTAGCCACTTGTATCCAAGTGCTAACTAGCAGTTGAGCATCAAATTTGGGGTCCGCGGCGCTGCTACTGCCTCCATTTTCTCTTCTCATTGTTTTTTCAGCTGACGGAAAAGTCACTGCCTCCAGTTTCTTTTCATGGCTCATCTCGCTGCTGTCTGTCTGTCTGACATTAGCCGACTAGTAGCTAGCTTGCGAGTAGGCGGTGCTGTCCTACTAGAGCCCGGGAGGGACACTAACTACTGGTTACACTGAACACTGTTTTTCGGCTGCGGAAAATGAATGTGGGACTGTGAATAATTCGCACCGGACCTGTGTGCATAGGTTGCAATGCGGAAAGTTCGCACAGAATTTGTCAGTGTCACGAGATGAGACACTGACTGAATCTATTGCTAGTTTTGCTTTTGCCCTCAGGTTGACCTTAGTAGAACAATGTGTGAGTGAAGCATCTTTGGTTGCTGCTGGTACATGGCTCAATCTCTGTTCCCATTTGCAGTCAGAACATGAATCCTCAGGGCTGTTTGCATCATGCATGTTGTGCATCATCGCTCATGCTGAAATGAGCTTTCAGTTTCATGGACCACTGGCATGTAGGATGTATTTATGATGTATGATATGATCTGCTTTGAACCACCTCTAAAGCTTTCATTCCTCAGACCACCACACCCATTTCCCCCACATCTGCACCCGTCCCCTGCACACACACACATCTCTTTGTAAACTGGCAGTACAAAATGGTTAGTGACGTTAATTTATTTACAAATTCGGTCTTCTCACGATTTATAGATAAGGTCTATTGTGAAGTGGGTCACGATGGTTTGTCATCTTTAAAAAGTGGGTCCCCAGGAAGAAAGTTTGGGAACCACTGATCTAGATCCCCTGCAGACTGCCTGCCTGCCGTTTAGGCCAATTAGAAATAAAACCACGCAAGCTGTTGGAAAGGCCAAAGCTGCTATCTCAAAGAACTATTCTCCCTCTGTGGCGCTGACCCAAAAAGATTCTACACAGAATGATGCAAACAAACAAACACATCCAGTGAGAGCAGCAGTTCTGCGGACTGAAACTCCTTGTTGATGAGACACGTCGGAGGAGAATGGCCAAGCTGGTTGGAGCCGACAGAAAGGAGACAGTAACTCAGATAACCTCTTTACAACTGTGGTGAGCAGAGAAGCGTCAGACACATGGAACCTGGAGGCGGATGGCACTTTAGTATAAGGTGTTCCTAATAAACTGCTCGGTGTGTGTATACCCATGCACACGTACCGTCTTCTTTTGAGGAGCAGGAACCAACAGTGCAGTGTAATCAAAGAGCCCTTAAATCCATCCACCCATCCAGATGTATCATCTGGCCTTAATGGTGCTCCTCTGTAAGACTATAGTAGGGCACAGTTAAATAGTGCAGCAGATGGCTGATAACCACCATTCAACTTTGTCTTCAGAGTCGGACCAATTTATACAACGGACAGTCTTTATTGTAACCCAGTACCAATTCAGCTGATTTAATATCTGATCCTTCTGAAACCATTTTCACCATTTCCTCAGTAAAAGCAGCATGCTAGTAAAACTGTGAAACACCTTCTTTCACCTTCTTTTGCTGATAAGACCTTGCAAAATTAACCTATTTATCCGGTGCTAGAGAGTGGAGAAATAGCCCAGTTTTAAAATTGGTGCAAGCTGTTGTTGCTGTCCATGTTATGGAAATTGATAGCGTTATGCTGAATGGTTTTGGTAATGAAACCAGGAGCTGTAGCTCCAGTTAGCACAGCAGGACACTCTTCCTGTGGTCCTGAAGGCAACTCAGTGCAGTGTAGCTGTCCGTGGTGTTGAAACGGTGGCTGGGCCCACTAATGAACTGTCCAGGGTCCTGAAGTTTTTTTTTTTTTTCTCCACAATTTTTTATAGAACGGTAAACATACAAGACAAACAGGCTCAGACACAGGAAAAGAAGTAATAATAATAAAAGGTAAAAAATAAATAAATAATTGTAATAATAAAAAACAAAAAACATCTTTGGCATTTAACATTGTAACGTGGAGCTACCAGCCGCATAAGGTGCTTATGTGCTTGTAAGAGATATTGCGTATGGGATCTTATACAAGGGGTCTGTGGGAAATCAGCTGGGCAAGCCGTCAGTTACCCTTAACCTGAGTCACTAGTCACTCTTAACCTCGTCAAAGTAGGCTAAAAACGGGTCCCATATATACTTTCCAAATGAGTTTGTTCTCAGGAACCGGAGTCTTTCCATCTGTACTACAGAGACCATGTCCATTAGCCACACCTGGAAAGAAGGTGAAGAGGAGGACTTCCATTCCTTCAAAATAAGTATTTTGGCGACAGTTGTCCCCAGTGTCAGAGATTGCTGCACAGCTGTAGGGAAGTTCAGAGAGGAGCAGCCGAAGATGGCGTGTTCTGCCTCTGGCTGCAGGGTTATTTTGTAGGCCTTAGAGTACCAGTCCAATATTTTGGCCCAGAAACTCATTAATGAAGGGCAAAAGCAGAAGGCATGAGATAGCGTGCCCTCTGACACCTGACATGAGATAGTGTGCCCTCTGACACCTGACAGGGTCCTGAAGTTTTGGCCAGCATTCAGTCTCACGTTTTTCTTGGGGTGGTGTTTTGTGCATTTGTTCCCGGTCCTTTTCCCTGGGTTTCCTCCCACATTCCAAAGATGTGCAAATCAGGTACATTGGAGACACTAAATTGAAAGTGAAATAGTTGTATTGATCTAAATCACATATAGAGGGTTTTCACAGAATGGTCAGTCCTGCACTTTCATGTTTTTTAGTTTTTTCCTGGGGTTCAATTTAAAATGTTTTTGTTGTGAAGTTAAAACCGTCTATACAACATTGTATAATTGTGTATAAGGTGTTTGTATAAGGCCTGTTTGTTTGATCGTGTGTATAGACATAGTTCCAGGAGAGAATTGAATTTGTGTATACAGATGGATAATTTTTGCAGAAGAAACATTTGTTTCTTTGTCTTGTTATAAATATCTTCCCACGGAGGGACCTAAGATCAAATCTGGTGGAACAAACAGCTCATGCATGCAGTCTATTTCTACCCTAAATATGTTCTGAATAACCTCAATGTGACGCGGCCACTCATCTGCTGTTTGCCTCCACTTTGCAATGCCAGCACATCTCCTACTAATGAATTATTAATCACATTTTGCTTCTTTTCAAGCAACATTTGAGACAAAACTCCCTCTGTGCTCTCCAGGTCACTCAGACACCGTGGACATGAATGCTTTGATTTGGGGCAGTAGATTCTGGAGGTGCAAACCGTGGTTAGAGAGTGACGTGATGTATAACAGCATGCAGTACAATGGCTCATGTGCTTTATAGGTTGAGGCCACGTCTCGTCATAGGCGCTGGTTTAGCTGGCTCAGCCTGGCTGGGGGCGTGGTCAGGGTGGGGTAAAAAACCCCGTTCTATCCATTCAGCAAAGTTAGAATTTAGCTGATAGCCCAGCCCAGGCAGACACGATCAGGGATTTAACCACCGCAGTAAACGCACATCTGAACAGACGTCTTGTGTTCTGCTCTAGAACCCCCAAACATGTAGTTTAGAGCCGCAGCACCGTCTTTTTGTGAGTCAGCTCATGAGATACTGTATATCGGCGGTTTTACCCCACTCGCGCGCCAGCCGTTTCACATTTTGTGGGCATTCCCAGACATGCGGACTGTCTCTATATGCATTCCCATTTCCCCCTTTGCCTTACCGTGGGCAACCTTCCATACTGCCAATTATAAATCTATTTGCATATGATCATATACCCGTGTAATATACAGCTCAGCTCACTGCTAGCACCGCACGCCACACGCCTACACAATGCTTCTATTAGACACATGTCAGTCATACTAATGTGTGCGCACACATTCAACATACTCCCAGCTTCACATTGTGCAAGATTAATGCATCTTCAGTTTGGTGCAACTTAGTTGTTTTGGAGTTTGGTAGCGGAACCATCCAATGAAAATCATGAATTGGGTTTGTATCATCATTTTGAATGTTCAGGATGAGTTTGGTGACAGAGCAACATAGTAAAGGTTTAATTTGCAACCTGCGACGACTTCCAAGAAAGTTGCGTCGTCAGCCTAACCCCAAACTTTCACCCTTCAAGACCCCCTAAAGTCAAACATATGTTTTCTTCCTGTCTCTACAGTTGGATGTTTGAGCCTCACTGTGCAGAACGATGTCTGTGCAGAGTTTTCAACAAGCATGATTCATGACATCACGAATACTGGAGCCAATCCCTGTCCAGTATTCAGCAGTTAAAGCCCTTGTTTTATGCTGTGATTGGCTAGTTACAGTATGTTCTAGATCAGTGGTTCCAAAACTTTTGGCAGATGCATACCCCTAGGGGTACGTGGAGGTACTGCAGGGTGTACTTGAGAGAGAGGGGGAAATAAAAAAAAATGTAAGAATAAAGAATGAAAATAAATGAAACGTTAAAATCAATCTGCTCAAGAGGCGGCACTCAATTTATTTTTTTGTACTGTTATATTCTTCAAGGTGGGTTATCATCCATTCATTCATTGTATCATCATGCTATAGTTTTCTCTTGCAGTTTTCAAAGCAAAATGTTTTAGTCAGGTAAAGGGGGTACTTGGATTCAGAAATCAGGGAAAGGGGGTAGTGAAGCAAAAAAAAAGAATAGAACCACTGTTTTAGATTACCCTGATTGGGTGGTTTGGAATTTTTAGGATGTAATTTTAAGGATTTTAACAGGACAATTTAACTTTTTTTGTGAGAAAAACTAGACAGATTGTTCAAAGTATTTTATATACAGTACATCTTAAAATATGCCTTTAGGTTGTCTTTGACTTTAACATTTAACCTAATCTTAACCCTAAAACCCAAGCTCTTCTAACCCTAAATTATCCTCTTAATGAAGGAGCGGCAAAATGTCATGGAATGTCATGTTGGAAGATGTTCCTCACCCTGTCTCTACTTGGTCCTTATATATTAATGTGTGAACAAAAACACATTCACACACCTACACACGTATCATTACTTCACAAACACCTTCTGATTAGGGTATGGATTGGCTCTTTGAACACCAGCATACTTGATGAGGTGTGTGTGTCTGTGTGTGTGTGTGTGTGTAACCACATGCCGTTTTAAGATGTACCGTGCTATCAAGCAGCCATGTTATCGTACCGTAAGCTCTGTAATACCGTGCCCACGATATGTTACGCAATATTCACAGCGCCGCATGCTGTTAAAGTTCTCATATTAGTTTCGATTCAATAAAGCAATATTTTTAAAAGTTTTTTTTTTGATGGGCCATAGTACCTTTAATTAAAAGTGAGGCGGAATTAATACTGTGAAATACCGTATATACCGTGATATTTTGGTAGATAATGTACCGTCCCTAGTCCTCAGACAACATTGTACATGTGCGCGTGGCCGTGTGTGCCTGTGTAGTCTAGTGAGTGAGATGTAGGCCACGCACATGCTGCAGTTGCCCCGGGGGCCTGTAGGAGTGTCTCCTTAACTACCGGGGTGGGCAAAGTCAGCACACTGGTAGCAGATGCTGATTGGCCGTCTGCATTCCTCCCACCATCCCAATCCACTGCTGACCTGAGGCGTTGTTTTAATCACTCTTCATATGACACTGTGGCAGCATGGTGTCCTGCATCCACCACACGCTGTCCTCCCTGTTTCCATCAATCTCTCTCTCCTCTCTTCTCTCTCTCCTCACCTCTCTTCTCTCTCTCCTCTGCTCTGCTCTCTTCTCCTTCTCTCTTCTCCTCTCCTCTCTCTCTCCTCTCTTCTCCTTCTATCCTCTCTCTTCTCCTCTCCTCTCTCTCTCTCTCCTCTCTTCTCCTTCTATCCTCTCTCTTCTCCTCTCTCTCTCCTCTCCTCTCTCTCTCCTCTCCTCTCTCTCTCCTCTCTTCCTCTCCTCCTCTCTTCCTCTCCTCTCCTCTCCTCCTCTCTTCCTCTCCTCTCCTCTCCTCACTCACTCTTGTGCACACTTGTATGCACACAGCAGAACAGAACAGTGCAGCATCTCTACAGGCAGCTACAGTAAATACCTGCCTGCAAAACGCAGCCAAACTCCCCGCTGGACCTAATGAATTATTGAGAGAAGGGCAAGTGAGAACGCCAGCCGGCTTAAACAGCTGGGGCCGTGTGTGTGTGTGTGTGTGTGGTGTATGAGTTATTGTATTTGACTGTTGGCTTCGCTGTGTGAAACTGAAAGGCTACATACACATAAGAAAAAAAAATTACGTGTGTGTGTGTGGGGGGGGGGGGGTTAATGTTAATGTGTGTTCTATTTGTGTGTTTGCTTTGGTGTGTGAAAATAAAAGGCCACATCAGAAGAAATGCTCTTTTTGGACACGTGTGTGTGTGTGTATGTGTGCGTGTGTGTGTGTGTGTGTGGGGAGTTGAAACTTAAGATGAGGAAAGGTGAGGACATTTTGCTGGCTTGCACTTCTTAATGGGCTATTTTAGGATTTATATTTAGGGTTAATATTACTAGTTCAAATGTGTCAGTGTGTGTCCTACAGTGTGTGTCCCTGTGTGTGTCCCTACAGTGTGTGAGTGTGTGTCCTACAGTGTGTCCCCCTGTGTGTGTCCCTACAGTGTGTGAGTGTGTGTCCTACAGTTGTTTAATGAGTAGTTTTTCCCCCCACAACACGCGCTGGCCTTTCCTTGACTGAATATCCACGGGGAGGGAGTTTTGCAGGCGAAGTGACACAACCCATTTATTTGAACAAGAGCATGTGTATATGTAGCCCTGGTAAAAAAATATATGTAGACATCAGGATGTAAATAGTTTAAAAAATCAAGTTAATATGCATAAATACAGTTAAAAATGCATAAATACAGTTTAAATATGTATGCATGGATAAAAGAAAGAAATAAGTCTAAAAATGTACATGGATGATAAAATGTATAAAGTAGAAGTCATACTATTTACCGTTTTAAGAGTCAAAGTTTGGAGTTCATTCAAATGACCATATAGTTTGTTTGTTCATTCAAGGATTCAACTCGTGTAGTCAGACGATCAGCCTGACTTGCTTTGTAGCCTAATCTGTCCATCATTGGTTTTCTTTAATGTAATTGGAAGTCGTAAATCAAACAGCCAACCCAAATCCAGTCTGTGTTGGGGGCGGGACTTAGTGGTGAGCTGAGGCTCTATCGGAGTTGGGGAACGACAGAAGTGATTTGTCACCATTCAGAGAATATATATATATATATATATAAAGATATTTTACTGAAAGCATTCCATTCATAACTCAAGGGTTGACGACCAGTTATCCTGTGGTTTTGGACATTGTGTAATCTACAAGAGGTAAATACGAGTCTGTGTGTTGTTTTCTATTCTGTAACTGAATGCTAGAAGTGTAAAAACAATGTTTTGTTGCTAATAGCGTTTAGCCGCTAGCTTAGCTAAATCGTCATTAGCATTGCAGTCGGAACTGTTAGCTTTGTATTTGAAGCAATTGGTTAAGACAAGCTACTGCTAAATCGCCATGAAATACTGTTTTGACTTGTTACTTAGATGATGTATTTGATTCAGGAGACGGACAGTGGTCACTGAGAGAGAGCGGACCAGGAAAGCTCTGTTTGGACCACATGTGGGCGTGCTGCTGTTGGACTGTCACTGCTGTTTCTTCTGCCATCCATTCCCCCCGTTTGCCATTCATCTGCCCCATCCATCATCTACCCCCCTACTTCCATGAACTACCCTGCTTTCCGTGAGTACTGACTGCACCTGCCTTTTGTTTTACCTGCTTGTGTGAACAAGTGAAGCGGCCATTACAGTTTTCAGGCCTCCACGCTCCCAAGCTACACTCAGGCCTGCAACAGGGGTCTCTGGGTGAGTGTGTGTGAGTGTGGGCCCACAGTACTATCACACTAAGCCTATTTAGATACTCTCTAGCTACATGGGACGGGTGTTACATATACATTTAGCAAAGGATTGTGGGAAAAGGTGAGCGTAGTGGTGGGGAGGAGTGGACCTCTTGGCTACTTTGTGGCTTTATACCCCCCCCCCCCCCCCTTCATGCCACCACCCCAGGCGTTAAACAATCAGAATTGAGCAGTTAATTGTCGCTGTTTGCACTCACCGCATTTTTATACTGAACACAAATATAAACACAACACTTGTTTTTGCACTTCTCCTTTGCCAAGATAATCCATCTGACAGGTGTGGCATATCAAACCCTGATTAAACAGCAGGATTATTGCACAGGTGTGCCTTGGGCTGCTCTCTAAAATGTGCAGTTTATCACCAGATACTGACTGTAGTCAGACTGACTGGCTGGCTGTTGTCACTTTATGTCTGATGTGTGATAGGCTGTTAGATATATCCTCCATAGAGTAAAACACGTGCTAGTTCATCATCGTTAATCGCCGAGTTTTATCGCAATCACCTATTGAGATAATTTGATCACCGGCAACACTACTTGTATGGATTGTGTTTGCGCCTACCTACGAACCGAAGACGACCTCCAGATGTGGTCGGGCAGATCCGATCACATTCCGATCACGATGCATTTTTGCACCTTGTATTATCATGCTTTTTCCTTATCTGGATAATGTGTCTGGATACAGATCGCATTTTAATACCAGGTGTAAATGGAGCCCTAGTCATGTGAGATCAATAGTTCGGTCAGTGCTCAATAAATGTCTTTTTTCAAGATGAAACTGCACATTTTGGAGTGGCATTTTATGGGCCTTTTTCACAGCGATTTTGTGTCTAAAAGGCAGGGTAAACACAGGTGCCACTGCCACCAAAACATTAATGAGGGTTTCCGATCCATTTAGGTGTTCCAGTGCTGGGGTCCTCATGAATATTTTGGTTGAACCTGTGTTTACCCTGCCTTTTAGACACAAAATGGCAGCTGTGAAAAAGGCCCATGGTGGTCAGCCGAAAGCACACCTGTGCAATAATCATGCTGTTTATCTTGATATGACACACCTGTGAGGTGGATGGGTTATCTTGGCAAAGGAGAAGCGCTCACTGACTCGGGTTTAAACACATTTGTGAACACAATTTGAGTCTTTTATTTCAACCCATGAAAAATGGCAGCAAAAATTCCATGTTCCATTTATATTTTTGTTAGGTAG
This sequence comes from Poromitra crassiceps, assembly GCF_964638095.1. Taxonomy (NCBI): domain Eukaryota; kingdom Metazoa; phylum Chordata; class Actinopteri; order Beryciformes; family Melamphaidae; genus Poromitra; species Poromitra crassiceps. Next base: position 82,040,667 of record NC_139625.1, on the reverse strand, counting down.
ATGATGTATCTTTCTTCCGTCTGAAATAGTGGGTGTGGATGAGAAATGTACAACCATGCTTGCTCGCTTGTGCTGCTGTAGCAAGCAACCTCAACTTGAAAGCTACTTTGTACTGCTTTGTACTATGAAAGCAAAACTTGCATCAGTTACAAAGACCGTGAGTAAAGTCAACTCTTGTGATGTTCATGTCTATTTGAACTGCTTTCTTCACTTGACACTTTCTTCATCCTGACACCAATGAAACTAGTTCCATGCTGTCGTCAGTGCAAGTGTGCTTAGGAAAGAGCAATGGAGCCATTCAACCTCTCTTGGCAATTTTCCTGCTCAGTCACAAGTGAGAAATTGTTGATGAATCTCATAGTCTCGTTGTCCCTGTACGATGCAGGGAAGTAGATAAAAACAGTGTTGAGCAGTACATAATAAGACAGACAGTTGCAGTACATACATGTATAAGATGTCACAGCTGATTCCATTAAGATGCATGTCAATGTACATGGGGCACTGTCTCCGCAGTGCTCAAACCATCAACAGCAAGTCCTGATATTGCACGTTGCATAATCGGTCAGGGGGGGGGATTGTGAGTTTTCTGATGTCTTCTCAAACCAATATTTTCCACGGTTTAGAATTGACTAGTTTTGCTGCATTGTTAGAAAACAATCATTGTGCAGTAGGCCTTTGTTCTAATTTGGTACTGTCAGTTCACTTGTCACTGAAAGTTCAGTAGGCTATAAACACACAGGCGTCTGTCAGTTCACTTGTCACTGAAGGTTCAGTAGGCTATAAACACACAGGCATTAAGCCCAAATGCTGAGATCAAAGGGTTAAGATGATACATGCCGCATTTTTTAATATCCGTGCATCAAATGGAGTGTGATGCCTTGCTGTAATTACCATAAACAAATGAGATCATGGTGGTTGTGTCAATTGCTCGCCTCTAGATTGCTATTGTTATCTCTCAAATGTAAGACGGCTTCCCATAAAGCCCATGCTTCCTGCTTCCTGGTACATAGGATTTTGCTGCTTGTATTGGTTTTTCCATCAGCCGTTCACTCCTTCCACCCTCTGCCCTTGTCAGAACCTCTGAAAGCTTTAGGTCCATTTCACTTCCTTCTTTCTGTTCTGTGCCATAAAGTGATCCAGAAGATTTCCTTCCAAATCCCACCTGGTTTGTCTGAGGAAGGGCAGGGTGCTGCCCCAAATGTTACCACCACCCTTGTAAAATAAATACACTCAACATGGAGCCTTGCAGTGTGCAAGCTTTATTTTTTCTTCTATCAGTGCCTGGAGTGAGAAGGGGTTGGTTTCTTTCAGAGACGTATACATAGATGGTCATTTCACATCCTTTGAACTTCTGCGGAGGACATTTGAGTTACCCAACACGCATTGGCTCAGATACCTACCAATCAGAAATTATGTTCAATCCAAGATTCGTGATTTTGAAGTCCTCCAAAATGTTTTTTTTTATGTTCTGCTAAGCCCCCCACACTGCAGTAGTGCTGTGAATCTTCTCTGGCCTCACGATTTGATTCGATTACGATTCAGAGGGCTATGATTCATTATGATTATCGATGCATCTTGATGCATCTTAAATCGATGCATCACTTTTTTCCGCAATACATGATTTATTTTTTCTCACTTTCTTTTTTCTCACTGTGTGGCTACTTTTAAAATAAAAGTGCATTTGGAATTGCATTGTATTATGATCCATAATTAAAATAAACAACTGCATGTACTTCCATTATATTTTATTTGATTATTAAAAAGAAATAATAATAATAATAATATAATAATAATAATCGATTTTTGACATTTGTGAATCGATGCAGAATCGTGCACGTCTGCATCGCGATGCATCTTAGAATCGATTATTTTTGACACCCCTACACTCCAGGCATCTCATTTCTAGATGTGTGTGTCTGTTTGATGGCTGTGTCAGAGCCCCACTGAGAGGATTAGAGAGGCATGGCAGGAGGAACTTGATATTGACTTGTCTGACATTTTATGGGACAGGAGTCTGTCTGTGGTCCAGCTTTGTTCGGTTAACAGCAGACACCAGCTGATCCAATTTAAAGTCCCTGGAAACCAGAAATATTTTTTTATTATTTAGCATTTTGAGTTAATCACATCACAGGACCCTATGTTAATAAGCCACCAGCCAAATTTGAACGATGATGAACGTCGCAAAGTATATAAATTTAGGTTTGACAGTCATGCCAAAAGTCATGAGAATCAATTAGTTTTTAGAGTGTATTTTCTCCCGCGGACTGTGTGGGCGTGTCCCGTCTGCAGCAGGTCTCCGAGAGAGAGAGAGCGCGAGACAGAGGGGGGAGGGAAATGGAGAAAGAGAGATCGAGTGCGTGTGTGTGTGTGTGTGTGTGTGTTCGTTGCTCGGAGAGAGAGAGAGAGAGAGAGAGAGAGACTTGCTGCAACTGCACAGCGCTACTGTGTCTGTGTGTGTGTGTGTGAGTAACCTCGCGTCACCAGGCTGTGTCGAGCGCTATGCTGCCTTCTCTCTCACTAGTCCCGAGAGAGAGAGAGAAGCATAGCGCTCGCACACAGAGTGGGAGGGAGACAGACAAGACACTGAGCGAGCGCTGTCACTGGGGGCAAAGAACGGACAAAAGGAGGGTGGGTGCGGATTGCGCGGGTGTACAAAGGTTATATAGAGCTTATGACGTCATAAGCTCCTGCATTTTAGCACCTCGCGCACTGCTCTCTTCAATGAGGAAGTACCTTGTACAATCTTGTAGAAAAGTGTCGATTTTAAGGCTTTGGGTTGAAAGTAATGTATAATAATTTCTGAGGGACACAATTACTAACATAATACCCTAAATAACATAGTTAGAACATTTTTGTGGATTTTGGTTTCCAGGGACTTTAAAGTCACTCACCGTCTACATTTTTCCAAGTCTAGGTTGCACAAGATCTACCCTTCTGTCTCACCGCTATGTGATAGGTGCCAGGTGTCAGAGGGTACACTGTCCCATGCTTTCTGGTTTTGCCCTTCACTGTCCAGATTAGGGTTGCACGGTATACCGGTATTAGTATGGTACCGCGGTTCCCTGCCGTTAAAAAGGATACTATACCACGTTAATTTAGTACCGATACTTAAAAAAATGTCATGGGTTGCGTCAGTGTGCGACCGTGGTGTTTGTTAGCGGAGGAGAGAGACACAGCGGCATTACAGTTGAGAGCCTGTCTCCCACCTCACGTGAAGGCAACACAGCCTTGCCTTGAACCAATGGTGACTCGTGAAAAGTGAAAAAAAGCTCTGCTTCATGTGGGGGCGTGTCGACTTTCCTCTCTTCCCTCTCTGCTCGCTCTCTGGCCACAGTCGTCCTCACTACAGCACCCCGACACACAGGACAGACGCAGCGAAAATGGCAGCGGCTTCTTCTAGTCTTGCAAGCCGACCAACGCTTGTAGAAAAAGCAGATGCACGAAGCGAAATATGGAAATATTTTGCTTACGTTGCCGACAGCGAAGGCAAGCCCGTGGACACATCCAAACCAGTGTGTAAAAGGTGCTTCAACGTGACGCAAGCGAAAGGATCAAACACATCGAACCTGGCTAAACATCTTGCCGACAGGCACCCCGACCTGTTCAAAGAGTTTAAAGACCGACAGGTTAGCGAACGTGAACGATAAACATACATGCCCTCAAATAAGTCCAACGAGTATTGTGTGACAAGCGAACTTGTTTCACTGAAAAAGTTCGCTTGTCACAATAGCCTACTCGTTTACAGTGAAACACGAGGCAATGTGCTGGAGCACAGATCTCTGCCAAGGAGAAAGTCATGACATGTAACGTTTAGGGGAGGGGACATCAGATGACTGCATACCATGTACAATATTTAATAACACTATGGTCCTCAATGCCAGTGTTATTAAAGCTTTTACATGGTAAGCAGTCATCTGATCTCACCTATCCTAATATTTACAATAATCCCAATTATTAATGATATACGAATTCATTGTAAAAAACACCTAGCCTACACGTATGGGGGGGGGGGGGGCTGGGAATACACCACATAATAAGCCTACATTTCAATAGCCTACATTTATGTGTGAAAATAATATATATTACTAGATTAACCATAAATCAGGCACTTCATGTTAATGAAGCTTAGGAGCTGCAAGTACAGAGTACTTTTTTTGGATAAAACAAATAGCTATAATAGTGTAGCAGCTGTGTGAAAATATATTTTATTTATATTATTTATAAGTTTAAACGGTTGACATTCCTTTAAAATATGTTTACAGGAGAGATTATGTTAATTTTACACTAGATAATAAAAGTTCTAGCATGTTCAGCGCCACACGTGGTGGCAGTACTACCAGCATGTAGTAAAATGACTACATGGCTGTGCATTACCTTGTTAAATCAATAAAATAAGTTTTAAGTTCCATGTTTTGTCCCCTCTATTTATTCCAATACTTTTCCTGATGTTTTAGTTTTTTGCCGTGGTATCGTTTCAGTATCGGTATCGAGATACTTAGGCAGGTATCGGTATCGAACTCATAATTTTGGTATCGTGACATCCCTAGTCCAGATATTGGACCAAGATATTTGATTGGTACTCTAAGGCAGAGGTTCTCAAATGTTTTTCAGCCAAGGACCCCTTACAAGATAGAAAATATACCGGGGACCCCCTCATTCTGATTTGTGATTTTGGGCTAAGCTTAATTGTTTCCACGGTAACGTGCTTGACTTTTAATTTGATAGGTTTGTTATTAGAATGTAATCCATGAACCATTTTAGATTTAAAGCATAAACTATTTTCGTTGAACTATGAAGATTTTGCAAAAAAAAAAATTTTTTTTTTTTATTACATTACATTTACATTACGTCATTTAGCAGACACTTTTGTTTTATCCAAAGCGACTTACAATATCACAATTTGTCAACAGTACAGAAAACCACTATGCAACACCATCAATGACAGCCAAGATATTTTGATAGACTAGCACCATGTAGGAAGTAGTTTGAGAAGGAATAAGTAACATGTAGCATTTTATTAAAAAAAAAAAAAAAATCATTTTTTTTTTTTTTTTTTTTTTACTTGAAAACTTTTTGCGGACGCCCTGGCAAAGTGCCACGGACCCCTGGGGGTCCGCGGACCCCCATTTGAGAACCACTGCTCTAAGGCCTATAAAATAACCCTTCAACCAGAGGCGGAACTCGCCATCTTTGGCTGCTCGGAATCCGCTCCTCCCTACGGCTGTGCAGCAGTTTCTGACACAGGGGATGACTGTTGCCAAGAGACTCATTTTGAAGGAGTGGAAGTCTCCCTCTCCTCCTCCTTTTCAACTGTGGCTGACGGACATGGTTTCAGTTGTACATATGGAGAGACTCAGGTTCCTGAGGACCAACTCGCATAACACATTTTCAAGTATTTGGGGCCCGTTTCTGGCCCACTTGGACGAGGTTAAGGAAGATGGGTAACCCGCCCAGCTAATCTCTCAGGGATGCTTTACGTGGGATCCCATGTACATCTACTACAAGCACATAAACACACTATTTGGCTGATAGCACTACTTTGTAATGTTGGATGTTATGTATATTTTTTCTTTTTCTATGGCTGAGTTTGTTTTTGTTTTTGATGTTCTGAAAAATCGTAAAATAAAATATTGGATTTTTTTTTAAGTGAGGCCTTAACACTGCATATCAATACATGCACACTACACATATAGCTAGCTACTCATTTTGATCAGTACCAACATATAACGACAGTCACTATAACTCATCATCATAATGTCCTTATAACTATCATCATCACATAATCCTCCTTGTAAATCCATAATGTGCTCATTGCCCAGCAGCCATGCATGTGTGGGTGAGAATGATAGCTGGATTATGCAGACAATATACTGGCTGCTGGATCTAGCTTTTGCTTTAACTGAGCCAGGACTATGATGAGAGCTTTGCATCACATTTCTCACTGTCTTTCTCTCCTCTCACTCTCTTTCTCTCCTCTCACTCTCTTTCTCTCTTCTCACTCTATTTCTCTCCTCTCACTCTCTTTCTCTCCTCTCACTCTCTTTCTCTCCTCACTCCATCTTTCTCATATCTCACTCACTCTGTCTTTCTCTCCTCTCACTCTGTCTTTCTCTCCTCTCACTCTGGCATTCCCTCCTTTCACTCTGTTCTCTCCTCTCACTCTGTCTTTCTCTCCTCTCACTCTGGCGTTCCCTCCTTTCACTCTGTTCTCTCCTCTCACTCTGTCTTTCTCTCCTCTCACTCTGGCGTTCCCTCCTTTCACTCTGTTCTCTCCTCTCACTCTGTCTTGAGAACAATTCCCCATAGGCACTTTGGTCATTATTGTTCTCTGTGTGATTTGAATACATTTCTGTGAGATTAAATTTCCCGCTTAGTTTTCTTCTTTTGTCTCTACTAGTGCAATGCCCGTTCCCCAGTTCCAAGTCGATCAGATGGACAGTCCAGTAGATATGTGATGTTATTGGTCGAATTCTACAAAATTCAACACTGCAATTTCTCGGGTTCCCAGCAGTGCACTCCCCAAGTTTGAAGTCGATCTGACGTGTTGCCAGTAGGTGGCGCTATGCCGAATTGCACGAAATTCGGTACTCTGCACTCCATCTGGTTCTCGAGATACGCGAAGGACAGACAGACACTCCTGGCATTATAGTATAGATAGATGGTCATATAAATGAAGTAGTTCATTCAAGACACGGAAGTCATAGACTACGCCCCAGCTGACAGCCACTGATCAGATCATCATTTAAACATTCACCAATAACAGCCATTGTCACAACAAGGCGGTCAGTTTAAATATTCACCAATCACAGCCATTCTCACAACAAGGTGGTCAGTTTAAATATGGCCTCCTCTCACTCTGATCTTTGCTTCACTCATGCAGCTACAAAACACTGCTGCTGGCAATGCTTTGCATCCACCACCCCAGCCTCCACCTTTCTAGCTCAGAGTCTGCATGGCTCAACAAGTTAAACATGTATTCTATGTCTTGCTTAGGCTCTCTCTGTTACTCACTATGGCTTTTAACTTCATCTGGAATGCTGTATCCCCATGAGGGATTTTGCTGCGCTCCCTGCTCGGCTTAGCATGCTGCTGGGCCGATTCAGGGAGCATCTTCTGTAAGGAGTGGAGGCTTCAGTGCCAAGCGCCAAACATAACTGTATTTCCATTTGTGCAATAAATGGTTAAATCTATGATGTGTGTGCTTGAATGAACTATTTATACAATCATGTGACATCATTGCAGCATACATATTATGATAGGCCAGGTTGTCCTGAAAAAAAGAAGTATATTACTGTAACTTGATTTTGCATTACAGGGTAGATGTTATACAAACATTATTACACAAGGAGACAAGGCGGAGAAAAATAGGAAAAAATGGCTTAGACTTAAGAGGGTTAATACTTTACCATATGTATTTTAGAATAATGCAACTAAAGAGCAACTGACTTCATTTGAAGATTCACATGATGTGAAATGATAACAAACATACCCTGTTGACTGAACCATGAACTGCTTCTTGGAATGAAATTAATTCCGATGGCTTAATAGTAATATTCCACTTCCATGTCCTCTAAGTCATCAAACAGCAGCAACACCAATAATCATAGTTTGAATCATGGCTTTCTGCTTCTCTATGGCCCTATGAAATATTTCACCCCAAATCCTCCCATTCATCACTTCAATCTGACCTTTTGATCTCAGATCAGAGCACTGGACAGAGCCTCACAAACTTTACTGACTAAATATAACATAATATCATGCATTATTATTCATTAAACTAGCATTATATAGGAGTAAAACAATCCTAACACAGCCATGCCAAGATTCATTTAGAGAAAGGGTGAAAATAATGCATGATAGATAAACCAGATCAAGGGACAGATCCTGGATCTGTTCATCCTCCATTCGTGGTACAATGGGCCTCAGGTCATTCTGTCCCATAGCCTTTCATATCATTACTACATGCATATTATTAGTGGCCGGGCCAGCGAAGCGGCCAGGCCACTTCTTGTATTTGCCTGTATTATTTTTTTTTTTTTTTCTTCCTCCCGGGAAGTTCGACTTCCCATGGATGAAAACTAACCAAACTTTGCAGAAAGGTCCAGTCCCATGCCAAATATCTTTGACACAAATTTGGGGCCAATAGTCCTAACGGTGGCACGACAGCGACCGTCTAAAGTTTAAAACTTAAAAAATTCATAAAAAATCAGGCGTACGTGCTACGGCTTTGCAACTTTCACCGAAATGTGCGCCTAAATGAGGGGAAACTTTTGTACAATGCAACCTATGGCCAATTATGAAGTTTAAAGACCGCAAAACTGCAAAAACGATTAAACCCTACTCCTCCCACATTTTTTCTTCAAACGACACCAAACTTCAGTATCTGCATCGTTAGACTGTTCTACACAAAAGTATCAAACCAGATTTTCGATCGGTCAAAAATTGAGCCCACAGTGCATCAAAACGTTGAATTCTGGCCCCGTGTATAGCCTAATTACCTTAATTACCTTTGGCAATTAGGTTGTATTTGTGATGTCATCAGTCAGTCAAGCAATTGTGATGCCATCACTAATGTCACTCGAGCAATTGTGATGTCATAATATTTTTTTCCCCCATTGACTTGCATGGGGTTTCGAAAAATCTTGTTACATTTGGCAATTAGGTTGTATTTGTGATGTCATCAGTCAGTCAAGCAATTGTGATGCCATCACTGATGTCACTCGAGCAATTGTGATGTCATAATATTTTTTTTCCCCATTGACTTGCATGGGGTTTCGAAAAATCTTGCAGCTACAGCTACGAAACTTGGTAGGGAGGTGCACAGAGGGGCCTTTTATTCTACACAAAAGAATTACACAAATTGAGCAGATGGTGGAGCTATAACAGCCCTCTTTACATTCTGGTCCATAACTTCTGAACCGTATGGTCTATCATCAAAGCCTTGAGACTTGCCCGGCCACGACCCATTGCTGCGCAGCAGCTATAATTAGTATTATTTTTTTATTTAACCTTTATTTTTACAGGTGAATCACCTTGAGACCTGGATCTCATTTTCAAGTGCGACCTGTATTAAAGGCCAGTATTAAAGGCATTAGCTTACAGTAATTGCATATAACTTCCCTTTATGCAATTGTCTCTGTAAATGCTAACACAGACCGCTTCAGCTTTTCAAACTCTGGATCTAATAATGTCTCCAGGCATACAAGCAATGTAATGTGGGCGCCTCCTACACCATCTCGTCCCACATGGAGGTCCGCTGACATGATGTTTGCGTTAGACTGCCCACGGCGCTGGAAGCGAGAAGCACTTCCTCGGTCAATGAGGGCAATCAACTTCGAAGCGCTATTCAAAAGAGCGCACGTTCGATTCGTGTCGGCCGACCTTTGCGCCTTCGTTGTAGCTGGATAACATTACTCTGACTGTCGTAGATGTGAAAGCTGCTGTGATTCATCCTCAGTTACAGCCCTCCAGGACCTCCCTGTGTTTAACGGCGTGTATGCGGAAGGATGAGCGCTGTAAAAGACAGTTTTGTGTGTTTGTGTGTGTAATACTGTAATGTAATGATGTGTTATGTAATGATGTAGTAGTTGCCCGCCTGGCTCATGCACTACACCAGCGGGCCTCATATTTGTCCATCTCGCTGTCCAGGAACGTGCTGTCGAGGAACGTGCTGTCGAGGAACGTGTAGTCGAGGAACGGGCTGTCGAGGAACGTGTAGTCGAGGAACGGGCTGTCGAGGAACGTGTAGTCGAGGAACGGGCTGTAGAGGAACGTGTAGTCGAGGAACGGGCTGTCGAGGAACGTGTAGTCGAGGAACGTGCTGTCGAGGAACGGGCTGTCGAGGAACGTGTAGTCACATTTAGGAAGAAGTAGAGCAGAGGAAAACTTCTAGTGTCTCTGCCAGCGTGAGATTTATTGTCTGTGATCTGAGCTGTCTGGGACATGGAGAACACAGAGTGGTTGAGTTGTAGAGATGTCATGGAGAACACAGAGTGGTTGAGTTGTAGAGATGTCATGGAGAACACAGAGTGGTTGTAGAGATGTCATGGAGAGCACAGAGTGGTTGTAGAGATGTCATGGAGAACACAGAGTGGTTGTAGAGAGGTCATGGAGAACACAGAGTGGTTGTAGAGAGGTCATGGAGAACACAGAGTGGTTGTAGAGATGTCATGGAGAACACAGAGTGGTTGTAGAGAGGTCATGGAGAACACAGAGTGGTTGTAGAGAGGTCATGGAGAACACAGAGTGGTTGTAGAGATGTCATGGAGAACACAGAGTGGTTGTAGAGAGGTCATGGAGAACACAGAGTGGTTGTAGAGAGGTCATGGAGAACACAGAGTGGTTGTAGAGATGTCATGGAGAACACAGAGTGGTTGTAGAGATGTCATGGAGAACACAGAGTGGTTGAGTTGTAGAGATGTCATGGAGAACACAGAGTGGTTGAGTTGTAGAGAGGTCATGGAGAACACAGAGTGGTTGAGTTGTAGAGATGTCATGGAGAACACAGAGTGGTTGAGTTGTAGAGATGTCATGGAGAACACAGAGTGGTTGAGTTGTAGAGATGTCATGGAGAACACAGAGTGGTTGTAGAGATGTCATGGAGAACACAGAGTGGTTGAGTTGTAGAGATGTCATGGAGAACACAGAGTGGTTGAGTTGTAGAGATGTCATGGAGAACACAAAGTGGTTGAGTTGTCGAGATGTCATGGAGAACACAGAGTGGTTGAGTTGTAGAGATGTCATGGAGAACACAGAGTGGTTGTAGAGATGTCATGGAGAACACAGAGTGGTTGAGTTGTAGAGATGTCATGGAGAACACAGAGTGGTTGAGTTGTAGAGATGTCATGGAGAACACAGAGTGGTTGAGTTGTAGAGATGTCATGGAGAACACAGAGTGGTTGAGTTGTAGAGATGTCATGGAGAACACAGAGTGGTTGAGTTGTAGAGATGTCATGGAGAACACAGAGTGGTTGAGTTGTAGAGATGTCATGGAGAACACAGAGTGGTTGTAGAGAGGTCATGGAGAACACAGAGTGGTTGAGTTGTAGAGATGTCATGGAGAACACAGAGTGGTTGTAGAGATGTCATGGAGAACACAGAGTGGTTGAGTTGTAGATGTCATGGAGAACACAGAGTGGTTGAGTTGTAGATGTCATGGAGAACACAGAGTGGTTGAGTTGTAGAGATGTCATGGAGAACACAGAGTGGTTGAGTTGTAGATGTCATGGAGAACACAGAGTGGTTGAGTTGTAGAGATGTCATGGAGAACACAGAGTGGTTGTAGAGATGTCATGGAGAACACAGAGTGGTTGTAGAGATGTCATGGAGAACACAGAGTGGTTGAGTTGTAGAGATGTCATGGAGAACACAGAGTGGTTGAGTTGTAGAGATGTCATGGAGAACACAGAGTGGTTGTAGAGATGTCATGGAGAACACAGAGTGGTTGTAGAGATGTCATGGAGAACACAGAGTGGTTGAGTTGTAGAGATGTCATGGAGAACACAGCGTGGTTGAGTTGTAGAGATGTCATGGAGAACACAGAGTGGTTGAGTTGTAGAGATGTCATGGAGAACACAGAGTGGTTGAGTTGTAGAGATGTCATGGAGAACACAGAGTGGTTGTAGAGATGTCATGGAGAACACAGAGTGGTTGAGTTGTAGAGATGTCATGGAGAACACAGAGTGGTTGAGTTGTAGAGATGTCATGGAGAACACAGAGTGGTTGTGGAGATGTCATGGAGAACAGAGTGGTTGTGGAGATGTCATGGAGAACACAGAGTGGTTGTAGAGATGTCATGGAGAACACAGAGTGGTTGTAGAGATGTCATGGAGAACACAGAGTGGTTGAGTTGTAGAGATGTCATGGAGAACACAGAGTGGTTGAGTTGTAGAGATGTCATGGAGAACACAGAGTGGTTGAGTTGTAGAGATGTCATGGAGAACACAGAGTGGTTGAGTTGTAGAGATGTCATGGAGAACACAGAGTGGTTGAGTTGTAGAGATGTCATGGAGAACACAGAGTGGTTGAGTTGTAGAGATGTCATGGAGAACACAGAGTGGTTGAGTTGTAGAGATGTCATGGAGAACACAGAGTGGTTGAGTTGTAGAGATGTCATGGAGAACACAGAGTGGTTGAGTTGTAGAGATGTCATGGAGAACACAGAGTGGTTGAGTTGTAGAGATGTCATGGAGAACACAGAGTGGTTGTAGAGAGGTCATGGAGAACACAGAGTGGTTGAGTTGTAGAGATGTCATGGAGAACACAGAGTGGTTGTAGAGATGTCATGGAGAACACAGAGTGGTTGAGTTGTAGAGATGTCATGGAGAACACAGAGTGGTTGAGTTGTAGAGATGTCATGGAGAACACAGAGTGGTTGAGTTGTAGAGATGTCATGGAGAACACAGAGTGGTTGTAGAGAGGTCATGGAGAACACAGAGTGGTTGTAGAGATGTCATGGAGAACACAGAGTGGTTGTAGAGATGTCATGGAGAACACAGAGTGGTTGAGTTGTAGAGATGTCATGGAGAACACAGAGTGGTTGTAGAGATGTCATGGAGAACACAGAGTGGTTGAGTTGTAGAGATGTCATGGAGAACACAGAGTGGTTGAGTTGTAGAGATGTCATGGAGAACACAGAGTGGTTGAGTTGTAGAGATGTCATGGAGAACACAGAGTGGTTGAGTTGTAGAGATGTCATGGAGAACACAGAGTGGTTGTAGAGAGGTCATGGAGAACACAGAGTGGTTGAGTTGTAGAGATGTCATGGAGAACACAGAGTGGTTGTAGAGATGTCATGGAGAACACAGAGTGGTTGAGTTGTAGAGATGTCATGGAGAACACAGAGTGGTTGAGTTGTAGAGATGTCATGGAGAACACAGAGTGGTTGAGTTGTAGAGATGTCATGGAGAACACAGAGTGGTTGAGTTGTAGAGATGTCATGGAGAACACAGAGTGGTTGAGTTGTAGAGATGTCATGGAGAACACAGAGTGGTTGAGTTGTAGAGATGTCATGGAGAACACAGAGTGGTTGTAGAGAGGTCATGGAGAACACAGAGTGGTTGAGTTGTAGAGATGTCATGGAGAACACAGAGTGGTTGTAGAGATGTCATGGAGAACACAGAGTGGTTGAGTTGTAGATGTCATGGAGAACACAGAGTGGTTGAGTTGTAGATGTCATGGAGAACACAGAGTGGTTGTAGAGATGTCATGGAGAACACAGAGTGGTTGAGTTGTAGAGATGTCATGGAGAACACAGAGTGGTTGTAGAGATGTCATGGAGAACACAGAGTGGTTGAGTTGTAGAGATGTCATGGAGAACACAGAGTGGTTGTAGAGATGTCATGGAGAACACAGAGTGGTTGAGTTGTAGAGATGTCATGGAGAACACAGAGTGGTTGAGTTGTAGAGATGTCATGGAGAACACAGAGTGGTTGTAGAGATGTCATGGAGAACACAGAGTGGTTGAGTTGTAGAGATGTCATGGAGAACACAGAGTGGTTGTAGAGATGTCATGGAGAACACAGAGTGGTTGTAGAGATGTCATGGAGAACACAGAGTGGTTGAGTTGTAGATGTCATGGAGAACACAGAGTGGTTGAGTTGTAGAGATGTCATGGAGAACACAGAGTGGTTGAGTTGTAGATGTCATGGAGAACACAGAGTGGTTGAGTTGTAGAGATGTCATGGAGAACACAGAGTGGTTGAGTTGTAGAGATGTTATGGAGAACACAGAGTGGTTGAGTTGTAGAGATGTCATGGAGAACACAGAGTGGTTGCAGATAAGGCAACACTGACAAATGATGGAGCTTGTTTTTCTGAGTTAAAATGGCAACGACAAAATCTCTGTTGACAAAAAACATTTGGACACTGTGAGAGTGCAGGAAAAGGAAAGGAAAGCACTTCAGGGTCCAATGACTGTGTGTGTGTGTGTGTGTGTGTTTAAGTGTGTGCCCATGCACATCATGTGTGAGAGAGGGGGAGTGAACCATTTACAAGAGCTCACCTCCAGGTGACAGTAAAGGAAATGGTGCAATGTTTTAGCAGCAGTGTTGAGTGACGATGTAGGTAGCAGACGTGTTCAGCCTGCCAGATCTGTTCAGGTTCCTCCTCCGCATAGATGACCATCGCCATTAGCGCAAGCGAGCAGTGATGTCAGCTAGATGGCAATTTGAAACAAAAGGATAATGGAAGGGAAATGTAATAAAATAATGTAAATGACATAATAGGAGGGAGAGGGAGGGAACTCAAATCCACCACCGATGTGTAGCACCCACCTGAGTGATGCACGGCAGCCAGTTTCTGCCAGAAGGCTCACCACACATCAGCTCTCACAGTGGAGAGTTGAGGACTGAATGTGCCAATTAAGTAAAGAGGGATGATTAGGTGGCCATGATTGAAGGAAGGCCTGTTTGGGAATTTAGCCAGGGCACCGGGGTTACACCCCTACTCTGCGAAGAGTGCAGATGGGATCTTTAATGACCACAGAGAGTCAGGACCTCGGTTTAACGTGCTCACTCACAGAGTCCCTGTCTCTGCCCTGGGGCATTGGGGAGATTATTCATCAGACCAGATTATTAATCAGACCAGAGGGGAAGAGCACCTCCTACTGGTCCTCCAACGCCACTTCCAGCACCAGTCTCCCATCCAAGGAGTATCCTAGGCCAGACCTGCTTAGTTTAGCTTCCCAAGGGAAGCCAGTAATGTAATGCAGAAGCCACTGGTCACTGGTGGTCAATGTTGCCCAGTGTGCAACGGCAATATTTAATTGCATTTTGCTACAGTTTGTACAAACATAGACCAACTCTGATGCAGACATCATGAGAAATAATGGACATTTATGCTTGGCCTTTGGAACCAGAATGAAGAAATTACATACCTTCAATAATAAGGAAATGACAATCACTGGAACTGAAACTGACTGGCATGTGACAGCATTGTCCCCCATATACAAATGACAGCCACATTATGTACTTTGTAAAATCTACTTTTGATTGACTTTTACATTATTCGAACTAATCATTATCTTGCATAAAGCCTGTTTCATGTGACAACATTCTGCCATTTTGTAATGCCTTTACAGGAGATAACACCTGTCGTCCTGTCCTGCCATGCCTGATGCTAATGTCAGCTTTACGCTATTTGCTTTGAAAGGCTGAGGCAATATTAAGATTAGATGTAATGTTTATATAGCCTA
The DNA here is from genome assembly GCF_964638095.1 of Poromitra crassiceps. NCBI lineage: Eukaryota > Metazoa > Chordata > Actinopteri > Beryciformes > Melamphaidae > Poromitra > Poromitra crassiceps. The sequence goes on along the minus strand of NC_139625.1, from coordinate 82,025,475 downwards.
TAGCAGTGAGGCACATGGGAGAATGAAGATGACAGCAGGGTATTTAGACTGCATTCAGCCCCGGCACTTGAGACAAACTAGTTTTGAACTGAACATGTAACATTCTGTCCACTATTGATTAATTAAAAGCTTTGTGTTTGCTGTCTATTCTCCTCTTTTGACATGGATGCAAACAACTCTTCTTTTGGCAAATGTCTCTTTTTTCCTCATCGATTTGGGTGACTTTGGTGTGACTCATGTAGATCCAGAGAGCTTCTTTGTAGGGACGGGGTGTGGGTCATGAACAAGTCTCCTTAAAGTCCAACTGAACCCGTTCGTCACGTGCATATGAGTCCGTTTCAGACTGAAAACATAGTTTATCTAAGATGACAGGTTGAGAGGCGGCTCATAGCATCATGTCGATGATTTTATTTGACAATTCTGGGGACTGGATTGGGCTTTGGCCAATCCTGGCGTGTTCCGCCTCCAAATTGAGTGGGATTTAGTGTGTTGTGTGGCGCTCCCCTCGGGAAGAGCCTGGTGACGCGAGGTTAGTGGCTGAGTGGAGCTCAGCGAGCCGCAGGCAGCCAGCTGCCTTCGTGTTGCCGAGCGGAGAGTGCAGCACGTCGGCCTGGAATCTCCGAAGTACGACCCCTGACAACCAAGCTCTCAGATGCGCGCGCCATTATCGCCGCTGTAACGATACGATATCCCTGGAATGCGCGTTTTAACGAGCCAGTTACATTTCTTTGCATTCTTAGAGATTATAGTTTTTGTTTTTTGTTCATGTTTCTAACAATTGGCCAAGTTAGTAGTTAGTTTATGGGATAGGAATTCTGCCAGATGACAGGCACTAGGTGCCATTTTCTCTTTCTTTTGGAAGAGAAAATTATCCTGAAATGAAGATTTGATTGACGGCTGCATGTCGTGATATGATTGGTTGAAATGGGGTAGAAATTTGTTAGTACTACTAGGTGACGTCAGCAAACTGTACATTACTGTTATCAAGGAAATCTTGAAAAATTTACTTTTGATGTGAAAAAGTGTGAAAAACTAAATAAATTAGATTGTTGTGATTTTCTTTGCATACATTATTAAATAGGTGCACTGCATACCCAGGTATTTGAACTAGGGTTGTCACGATATTTCGTCGCACGATATATCGCGATATCGAAACGTCACGATATCGATATCGTCAGAAAAAAATGATATCGTAAAAAAATTTTTTTTTTTTTTTTTTTTTGCTCCTGAATAATAATAGAAAAAATTTAGCAGAATCAACACGCATGAGTGAGGGGGTAGACTACTACTGGCATGGCAAAACAGCTCAAGGGGTACATAAGATTACATAAGTTTAGGGACCATTGAGCATGAGTTATTCAAGAAATAGATTGTATACTTTATTTTTCTTTCACCATGCAACAAACATTTAGTTTGTGACAGTGTGACACATTCTATTGCAAGAGAAGCATTATCTTCCATGTTGTTTTGTAGTTATTATAATAACAATTTCCAAAAACAGCATTTGTTTTGTATTTTGTGTATTTCAAATGAAAGACTATTTTTCCAGTATTTTCCCAGGGCTCCCTTGAAAAGAGGTTTCGATTTCAACGGGACTCACATGGTTAAATAAATGATAAATAAATACATAAAAATTATTTACTTTTGTTAAAAAAAAATTTTAAAGTTCTGTTTTTCTGATGTATCAAATACTTATTTCATGCAATAAAATGCAAATTAATTACTTAAAAATCATACAATGTGATTTTCTGGATTTTTTTTTAGATTCCGTCTCTCACAGTTGAAGTGTACCTATGATAAAAATTACAAACCTCTACATGCTTTGTAAGTGGGGAAAACCTGCAAAATCGGCAGTGTATCAAATACTTGTTCTCCCCACTGGGCCGGGTCCAGATAGGACGACGTCTGGGTCCGGACCCGGACCGTGGCCCGCATATTGCAGATGGTTGGACTACTGTATTATGTGTCATATCTGGGAGATTCTCTAATAATCATGATAATCATTACGTGTCAAAAAAGCGTACTCACACATGGCAGTAATTATCTGTGACAGGCAGCCTGCTTAGTACCCTGCACATGAACCTGCACCTGAAGTTCCTTGGCGTTGCAGTTTAGTTTGTCATTAGCACCCTGTTGTCCTCCTTGACAGGTACTGTATGGGAGGTCAAAGTTCATCTGCTGTGCACATGACAACGCTATGGCACACTATCTGCTCTTCTGGCAGGGCTACAAATCCTCCTCTGACAACCTGTGTGTGTGTGTGTGTGTGTGTGTGTGTGTGTGTGAGTGAGAGAGAGAGTGAAGGAAGGACAAAGCAGTCATCTCTTCCTGTTTCTCTAATAATGGATGGCTTGTCTTCTCTACTCTAAATGACTGGGCTTTGTGATGCACCAAGTTCACCATTTCCATTGTATAATAATAATGGTTGCTTGATGGGGCAATTCTGTAATATAATAAGGTAGTAAATGAAAGAAAGTGGTGGTAGAATAGCATACGCCTTAAAACGGCATCATAATGTGTTGTGCTTGTGTTTGTTGTGTTAAAGCAATAATTCAAAGCTACATTAGGCAAGATGATCATGTAATAAAACAACCGTCTTTTCAACCTCACTCGCAAAATGGGGCTGCAGCATAGAAGAGTAGGGATGGGTACAGAACTCGGTACTTTTACAGGCACCGACCGAAATACGTCGGTACTGCCCCGTACCAGTTCACATAAAAACGAACGGTACCTAATTTCAGTACTTGAACGCATCTGAGTAATAGAAAGAGAGTGGGTAAAATAGAAATTCCGACGGAACCTTAAGGCAACACGCGAGAGCGCGTTACGTCAGTACGTCACTGTACCTGAAGGTCCTGAAAGCAAAACAGGACCAGCCGAAAGCGGTCCAAAAATGTGGCTACACTTTACCAAGATAGACTCAGACAACACTGGTTGCAACATTTGTGATGTGAATTGCAAAGCTGGCCAGGGAAACACCTCAAACTTGAGGAAGCATGGTTAAACACAAGATATATTTAGCTAAATGCTGAAGACTGTAACGTCTTAGATAGGCTGGGTGAATGAAGCAGGCAGCGCACCGCAGCTAACGTTAGCAGCACCTCCTCAGCTGTAACGTTGAGAGAGGCATCGACTTCTACAAGATCAGGTAATGTTATTTAATTAGCTAGCGTTAGCTGATTAAGTTGTTTCACTGCCGTTGTGGTTGTTAGATAACGGGGCTTTTCACTGTCTTCACAACGACTGCAAACGTTACTACGTTAAACGTTAAACGCTAACGTTACTCTTGCTGCAGTAATTGTCAAGGGTTCAACATAACGTATTTCCTCAGCCTGTATAGTAGCTATCAACATGAAATAAAAAGCATTTGAGATCTTAAACCCATGGCTTTTTATTTGGAAGGGTTACATTTGCCATAATCTTTATTACCATTTCTTAAAATGCATTAGAATATTTTTATTTTTATTTTTTGGGGTTAAAGATAAAACATTTTTTTAATGAACATTAGGGCAAATATAATACGAAAAGCCAAAGGGCTTTTTTTTTTTTTTTTTTTTTTTTTTTATAAATAGACTAAGAAACATCTTTGTTTGTTGAAGTTCAATGTGTGGAAAGTAGTTCAGTTGAACAAGTCTCTGAAGAGACACATGAGAAGTTATACAGGAGAGAAACCATTCAATTGAGTTTCTGGCAAAACTGTTTACTTGACAGGAAAAACTGAAGATGCATAAAAAATAGACTAAGAAAAGTCTTGTTATTTGAGTTTGAAGAAAAACTGAAGATGCATAATGAGAATTTATACTGCTGAGAAACCTTTTAGTTCAAAGTAAATCTAAGTGACGGTGTAACTCATTCTATTTCAAGATAAGCCTTATCTCCAATCTCATGTTTTTTCTAGTTGTTATTGTAATAACAATTTCCCACAACAGCATGTTTTGTATTTGTGCATTTCAAATAAAATACTACTTTTCCAGTCATATATTGTCATTATTCAAGTTTAAAAAAATATTGTTAAAATCGTATCGTATCGTTATCGTGAACCCAGTATCGTGATACGTATCGTATCGTGAACTGAGTGTATCGTGACACCCCTACTGCTACATCATTTCTTGGTTCTGAAGTCCGTATTCAAAGCGTTTCCTCGCGCTGCCATTTGGAACTGCCCACATACAAAGTGTCCTAGTGTAGAATATTGTGATTGTGAAAGTAATCACTTCCTGAAAGCCAATGCAGTATAAATGAAGGAGATGATATACACTATACAGTATAATATATATATATATTCTTTGTGTCCATTGTTTCAGTCATTCCAGCTGTTTACCACTAGCGATAATGCGTCAAGAAAAGTCTGAATGCTGGTGGTGACTGCATCATTACAGTAGAGGTTGATGGTTTACACACTCATATAACAGTACTGTAACATTTTGACATTAACATTTTAATGTATAACAGTACTGTAACATTTTGACATTAACATTTTAACGTATAACAGTACTGTAACATTTTGACATTAACATTTTAACGTATAACAGTACTGTAACATTTTGACATTAACATTTTGATTTGTTCAGGAGGCTTGAACTACTGCGGTGAATAAGACATGGATGTTAGAGGCAGGTGTGCTGGGGATGGTGCAGGTAGTTAAATCATGGTTGAAGTCTACAATGGCTTCTCTGCTGCATGTTTCAACCAGTCTTCTGGGATACTGCGTCAGCGACTGCACCTTGAGGAATTGCAGTAGCTCATGGAATATAGATGTCACTTGTACTCTAGCAGCAGTCTGACACTTTGATTTGTGCGCTGGGATATTGCAATAGATGTAGACCGTTTTAGCTTGTTGAACAGTGAATTTGGCGTGCAAGTAGGAGGGAGTAGCTTATCAAAACACAACATCGTCTCTCAGGGAGCAATTTAAGTCGAACAATCAGTTTTACCGCACGCTGAAATTCAATCCTCAGTCCCTGTTTTATTGTGTAAGAAATGGCTCACAGTAAGAGGAAGAGAGACAATGGTGAAGGTTTCAGTTAGGGATGCATGATATCGGCATGTCATTGGTATTGGCTGACAAAGGCTTTCAAATGAAATATGACATTTGATATGACATTTCTGCCGATATGACAATGCCAATATCATCCAGGCCTGTTGAAGTAGGATGAATCTTACAGTTTTGCTTGAAAGAAAACGTGACATAAAAAAATAGTCATTTAGTTTTCTTATTTTGCCCAGTGAACATGTATTTTGGAAAAGCATTATATTTATCTCACAGGAGAGACTTGATGTTCAATGAAATTAGGTGTAAAAAATGTGCACATATATCGGCATTGGCAATCAGCCAAAAGAGTTGGAAACTATCGGCATATCGGATATTGGCAAAAAAATGCGATATCGTACATCCCTAGTTTCAGTCAAATATGCAACATGCACTTTATTTAATAATATATTACTTTGAGTATTTAATCATATTACTGTGAAATTTGTGACAATGCATTCTAAGTGGTCGTGTCCACAGGAAGCGTTTTCTGAGCTGCCAGCACCTTTCTGCAATTCATTCTGGACGGTAAGGATGCTCTAGGAATGCTCCTTTCCCAGCAGTGCACCTGGCGTTTAGCGCTCTCGCTGGCTAGTGTTTTTGGGCTGAGCGCTCTGGGCGTCTCGAGCAGAAAAAGTTCAACTTTTGGAGAAGAGCGCTGCTCGTCAATGTCATTTAGTTTGTCAGCAACAAATAAGCGCTCCGCGTGCGCTGTGTGTCTGTGTGTCTGTGTGTCTGTGTGTCTGTGTGTCTGTGTGTGTCTGTGTGTCTGTGTGTTGTGTGTCTGTGTGTCTGTGTGTCTGTGTGTCTGTGTGTGTGTGTGTCTGTGTGTCTGTGTGTCTGTGTGTCTGTGTGTCTGTGTGTGTGTGTGTGTGTGTGTCTGTGTCTGTGTGTCTGTGTGTGTCTGTGTGTGTGTCTGTGTGTGTCTGTGTGTGTGTGTGTGTGTGTGTGTCTGTGTGTGTCTGTGTGTGTCTGTGTGTGTCTGTGTGTGTCTGTGTGTGTGTGTGTGTGTGTGTGTGTGTGTGTGTGTGTGTGTGTCTGTGTCTGTGTGTCTGTGTGTGTGTCTGTGTGTGTGTCTGTGTGTGTCTGTGTGTGTGTGTGTGTGTGTGTGTGTGTGTGTGTGTGTGTGTGTGTGTGTCTGTGTGTGTGTGTGTGTGTGTGTCTCTGTGTGTCTGTGTGTCTCTGTGTCTCTGTGTCTGTGTGTGCTGTGTGTCTGTGTGTCTGTGTGTCTGTGTGTCTGTGTGTGTCTGTGTGTGTCTGTGTGTGTCTGTGTGTCTGTGTGTGTGTGTGTGTCTGTGTGTCTGTGTGTGTCTGTGTGTCTGTGTGTGTCTGTGTGTGTCTGTGTGTCTGTGTGTGTGTGTGTGTCTGTGTGTGTGTCTGTGTGTCTGTGTGTTGGAAGCACTCTGGACATGGTTTCCAAAGCACTTCCTGTGGACACGGCCCGACCAAAAACTGCAACTTGTCACCATTACACAGTGGATGATCTGCCCTTTGGACTGTCACTTTCCACACACTTTTGGGCTGCACAATTAATCATATTTTCATCATTATGGTAATATGAACATGCACAATAAACACATGGCAAAGACTGCCTGAAACAATGAATAACAAAAGTGATTGTATTTACACGCGCCTTGCATTGCCACTCAGCATGTGATCGTTTTGTCTTTTTATTTTATTTTTTTATTCCATTTTTATCCCCCGTTAGTGCTCATTTTAATTTATTTATCCTGGTTGCTGCTCCACCCTCTGCCGATCTGGGGAGAGCCGAAAACTGGCTCCATGCTTCCTCCGAGACATGGGCAGTAGCCAGCCGCTTCTTTTCACCTGACAGGGGACGCTTCACCGGTAGGACATAGCACGTGGGAGGATCATACTATTCCAACGAGTTCCCCTCCCTCCGAACAGGCGCCCCCAACAACCAGAGGAGGCACCACATCAGCGACCAGGATATTGCATGTTTTGGTGTAGGGTTATGAAGGAAACCCCCAGGGGGCATGGGGAGAACATGCAAACTCCACACAGAAAGGCCCTTTTTGACGACCCCACCCGGGCGGTGGGCACTCGAGGACATGCGGACGGGCACGCACTCCTTCAGCGCTCACAGCGTCCCAGGTGGGAATCGAACCGAGGACCTTCTAGCTGTGAGGCAACAGCGCTACCACTGCACCACCATGCCCCCCGTGATCATTTTGTCTTGTGTTGTAAATCCAGCACACACCTTTCCCTTGCAGCGGTGTGCTCCGCCCCTCTGCCAAAGCCCAAACACACTGTGTGTAGTTTCAGCTTGACTCAGTGTATTTCATTCTTTCCTTTCAGTAAGCATAGGGATGTTTGGGGCCTATGTTAGCAGTATTAAAGCAGAAAGACATAGGAACTACATTATATAGCTAATATGCATACTTGAATATTTGTTTTTTATCGCAAGTCGTATCGATCGTCATTGCAATATTGAACAATGTTATCGTACATCTTTTTTCCTCTTATCGTGCAGGCCGTGTGTGTGTGTGTGTGTGTGTGTGTGTGTGAGAATAGTAGACTGCAAGTTAAGTATGACAAGCAGCTGAGAAGGAACTGATGAGAAAAAGGATCAAAAGTCATTGTAACTGCCGTGCCAAACACATTTTGTGAAAGCTGTTTCTTAAGATGAGCTATCATTTCTATTAGATGTGGTGAAGCAGCCCTGAGGCGGTGACACATATTCTACACACAGATGAGCTATAGAGCAGTGCTGCTGACAGATTGATTATTTTGGAAGAGAGTAAGGAGAATAATGACATGGTAGGACAGTTTTGACCCGTGTATCTGAAAGAAAGTATTGTGGGAAACCAGTGAAATCATTTCCTCCTTTTTACAATGGGACAAAAGCCTCTCTAGAGTGAATAGGTGTTGACTAGGGCCGAGGTATTGTCACTTCAATGTAATATAAATATAGCAACATCTGAAAAGCGGAGCTGACAAGAATATTTCTCCCTCCAATGGCTAAAAAGCAAAGGAGAAGGCAGCATGACTGGAGCAAGTTTGCCACTTCTAAAGACCTGACGGCTGCACACTCTGTCCACAAATGCTGCTCAGTTGCCTGAGCTGCACCACCATAAAGGTCCACTACTCCTTAATCCAACCATTTTATATTTGAAACCACTTCATGTGATTAGACTTCATGGCTTTGGGTTTTTTTTTTGCTCTCTTTGTCCATAATTGAAAATGAACAAATTAATTCCTGTGATGGATTATGGAAAAACTCGGTGTATTTGGTCTATTTTTTTATTATATCTTTTTAACATCATCATCAACAAACGGAACAAAAACAGCCTAGACATGCAAACAAGAGCAAGCAAACAGCATCATTACAACTACCTGCAACAACCAATTATGGGTTGGAACACATCCTACTCTATCAGGTTAATATGACATGAAATGTCTTCTGACTGCCGGCTCTATCATGTAATGCTACAGAAAAGGGAAGAATAACTTCATGGCTTGCTGACATATAGGCTCATTCTGAGCTCATTCTGGGCTCAAGCCACAGGAATCCCTTGTGAAAACACAGAGCCCACATTGTGCTTAACACGTTGAGTGCCATGGACGAGATATCTCGTCTTACATAATCCAACCGTTGAGTGCCAAAGACGAGATATCTCGTCTTACATAAACATTTTTTTTTTTTGACGGTGGGACATCAATCAACCCCTTTTACGTCTTCTATATCAATATTGGAGGAAGAGAATGTGTATAATCTATTTTACCGACCACTAAGTGGCGACAGTTCTCTCCAGACAGAGAGAAAGCCACAGCCACGGGTCCGCTGGAGAAAGCCAGTCTAATTTTCAAGGAAATAGCTGGGCGAAAACTCTTTCGATTTCACACACACACACACACACACACACACGCGCACACACACACACACTCGAGTACCTTTGCGCATAAATAAGACCAGAATCGCAAAAGCTTCTTCAAAGCTCTCAGCCGACACCTCAAGAAACGAACGAGCCAGTTTTACAGTCCAGACTGCCCGAGAGCGGCCGCGGAGCCTCCTCCCTCCGCAGCACAGACGGAGGGAGGAGTTTGGAGACACACACACACACACACACACACACACACACACACACACACACACACACACACACACACACACACACACACACAATACAGTATACAGACTTGCCCAAGGGCACCCATAATCACAGGCACGTGAGGTGGTTCTAAAAATCCATTTATCTCTAAACTCTCTGAAAATCTCTGAAACCATGCTGTACTCAACGGCTAATATCTACATAACTACTAACTCTGCAAACTAACTCTTTTAGACAGAGAAAGCACACATTCTATTAGTTCTTTTTAGATGATTGGTGTTCACGAAGTCTTAACAGAAAAGAATCCTCGGCTCTTGTAAAATGAGCCAGAATCCTCAAAAAAAAACCTGGCACAACTTACCTACAGGATTGAAAAAACGGCTGGCACTCAATGTGTTAATAGTAAGGAGATTAATAGGAATACTTTTTTCCTCCTAATTTTGATGATTTATTATACGTAATATGTACAACAGTGATGTTCCCTTTAGATTGGGTTGTTTTATACAGAATAGGCACCTAATTTGGATCATTAAATGAATGTGGCAAGTGTAGTCTGTTTCTCCATATTTTGTGTAAAGCCATACATGGAATACATGATAGGGAGAACATAATTTATGATAACGTTTTATTTGGACCAAAAATAAATACCGTACAATGTATCTTATTTTATCTAAATTATTTTCTTTTATCTAAATTTATTTTATTTTTGACCAGAGTGAAATGTTATTACGGCCTCACAAGCATTTTACGAAATGTAGGGGGAAAATGAATAACGGATTAAATCCCTTGGTTCATATGCTGCATATGCCTGAAGAGGGAGTGACTTTGGCTTCACTCCGTTCTTCTAAAAGAGAGAAGGTTGTTTGGGCTGCTCAGTCTGTATCACTGAGTGTATCATCACTTCTCTCTTATGATGTGGGATCTTCCTGCCCCCACGTGCATCTCAACCAGTCACGATGCATTTATTTCATCGGCCGTGAAAACCACATCTAACCCGTTCTACTCTGCCACTGATCTGCCCTGATATCACTCAACCATCACTCCGCTGTCATGTGTGTTTGACAATGAGTGGTATAAACACTGTAACTTGTTACTATGTTTGCACCAAGATGTTATTTTCACTGTTCCCCTCCCATCCATGTGGAACATGTGCGCTATATGCCCCTAAAATAATACCACAATATTTCAGGGAACGACAAAATACTGACAAATATTCTATTATTAATTTCAAGAACATACCATTGAAACAAAATAAGTGTTGTAGTTTCATGTCTGCATAATAGAGATGCGCGGATGAGCTTTTCTGCCACCCTAATGCAGGTGTATGCATGAACCATCCGCCCGTCATAAATCCACGCAAATTATTTAGTACTATTTATAGATCCGTGCCCGCTGTGCATCAGACCTTTCAAAACGCTATAAATGAGCGATTTGGGCAGATTAACTTAGTGTTTCTGCTGCCGTCGGTGCGATCGCTGCAGTCCACTCCAAATAAACTTCCATGCTGTATTATAATCCAGTCCAGCACTTGCCCCTGGCCTGTAGCATACTAGGCTAACTAACGCTATAGCTTTAAGTTTAGATCAAGACTGGATCGACCTGTATGGGATACTCTTCTCTTCCAACGTGTCTTCAGTGGAGACTCCTGTTGACCCTCTGGTGACATCATTGACCATATAAGGAGTAAGAAAGAAGGAATCCCATCATGTTGACGCATGGCTGTTTGTTTACTATAGTGTCCTCTAGTAAGAGAGTGGCGTCAGCGGAGGACCAAAATGCGAGACTCATTAGCCAATGAACAGCCAGGAATGGGTCTCGCGCTACTTTTGCATGCTAAAATAAAGCTGATAATGTACAATTTGATTCATTTCAAGGGATGAAAAACCCTTTCAGAGTACAACACAAACTGTCTATTTTGCTGCAACTCGACAGTGCTGCTTTTTTTACTCAAGAGTTCCACTTTCTACTTCCTGGAAAAAAACTGGTCCATTGGAGTGAATGGAGATGTCGGAACTCTTCTATTATACGGCTCTGGTTTACTACTGCCTTGGGTCCTTCGGGGGGTCCTCGCCATCTAACAATAGGCGGCTAACATGTGCCTGACAAAAAATGAAGCTTAAAATATGTTCATAGACTAGATATAGTTTTATGAAACATAGAAGTTGCAACTTTTTTTATTGATGGCCATTAATTTATACAACAGGAACTTAGCCAACAGAATAATTATTTGGAGGTAAAAAAGAAACGCCTAACACAATTGGCTGGTTACTCACTTACTATAGCGTGCCGTGTACCCTGCTAGTATGTTGACAAATAGGGACACTGCCAGATCGATCAGCTTGCCAGGAAATCTTTAGCGCATCATCACTCACCCCCAGCTGAGGGCCGCTAGATTGGTGTGTGTGTGTGTGTGTGTGTGTGTGTGTGTGTGTGAGAGAGAGAGAGAGCTGTGTGTGTGTGTGAGAGAGAGAGAGCTGTGTGTGTGTGACAGAGAGAGAGAGAGAGCTGTGTGTGTGTGTGACAGAGAGAGAGAGAGAGCTGTGTGTGTGAGAGAGAGAGAGGTGTGTGTGTGTGTGTGAGAGAGAGAGAGAGGTGTGTGTGTGTGTGTGTGACAGAGAGAGAGAGAGCCTGGAGGATCTCCCCTCTGTCCACAGCCTCCGATGTGAAACGTGGCTAAATGTTAAGCACCAGTCCACACTGAAAACCATCGCAATGAAGCCCCTAGTGGGGTTAACCATCAGAGGAAACAAAAACCAACAAGCTGCCTGTGCTGTGAACAGTAAGAGAAGGGAGGGGTTGGGAAGAAGATGGAGTGAGACAGAGGACTAGGAAGAATTGGGAAATGGGGAAAAAGATGGTGGGAAGTGGGGGGGGGGGGGGGGGGGTGGGAGTTGAGATAGGGGAGGCAAGGAGGGAAAAGTCAGTGCAAGAAGTGACAGGAGCGAGCGATAAAGGCCTGAACATCGCGTGGGATAAGATCCTGAACATCGCGTGGGATAAGATGAAAGGGAAGTCACTGAAGTTTTGGGCTCTTGGATTGGTACAATGGACAGAATGCTCCACAGATAACCTTGCATCCTCCAGGGACCTCATTAAAATGCATCATCAGATCAAAAGTGGGCTAGTTTGTGCTACACTTGAGATGTGCTGTAGTCCTCCTCACGCTGTTTATTCCTCATCACCACATCATTGTAGAACATTTCCATTATAGCAGGAACAAAATCAAAACCCTTGGAAGCGCTGGAGCACCATTGGGGGAAAAAGCCACCTTTGTCTGGTTTTATGAACAAACTCACCCGGGGTCTATAGTGACCTGACAGAAGCCTTTTGATCCACAGAGTGTGCTATCATCACTATTGTCATTTGTCTTCATGAGCTGCTGTTTTCTATCTCTGGGGTGGAATATTGTGAAAAGGTGCTATTTTAGAACAATTTGCCCCAGATGCATAAAACAAACCGGTATGGGAATGAATGTACACTTTGCACAAATTGCGGCGGTCGCTGAAGCACATCATTTCCTGACACAAATTACAGGACAGAATCTCTGCATGATTTTCCCATTTAGATAAATAATAAAAGGAGATGTAATTTCACCACCACTCGGCAACCGTAATTGAGGACCTTTCCTTCAAATGGTGGTGATGGGTGGTGCGCGTCTGGTGCTGCGTGTCTGGTGCTGCGCGTCTGGTGCTGCGCGTCTGGTGCTGCTCGTCTGGTGCTGCTCGTCTGGTGCTGCGCGTCTGGTGCTGCTGCGTCTGGTGCTGCACGTCTGGTGCTGCACGTCTGGTGCTGCTGCGTCTGGTGCTGCTCGTCTGGTGCTGCTCGTCTGGTGCTGCTCGTCTGGTGCTGCGCGTCTGGTGCTGCTCGTCTGGTGCTGCTCGTCTGGTGCTGCTCGTCTGGTGCTGCTCGTCTGGCTGTCCGTATGGCGTCTGAGCAGCTACACAGCAGTGGGGGGGAATTGGGGCACGTCAGTGGCGGCAGCTCACAACACTCGGGCGGGCGGGTGGGCGGTCAGGCAGGCAGGCAGGCAGGCAGGCAGGCAGGGGAACAGCTGCTAAGAGCAATTTGTTTGACAAGTCGGAGGGTTAAGGCTCGCGAGAGGGCGTCAGGGCTGCTTTACCACAGAGGACTCTGCTTTACCTAGTGATGCTCAGAGGACTCTGCTTTACCTAGTGATGCTCACACAGAGGACTCTGCTTTACCTAGTGATGCTCAGAGGACTCTGCTTTACCTAGTGATGCTCAGAGGACTCTACTTTACCTAGTGATGCTCACACAGAGGACTCTGCTTTACCTAGTGATGCTCAGAGGACTCTACTTTACCTAGTGATGCTCAGAGGACTCTACTTTACCTAGTGATGCTCACACAGAGGACTCTGCTTTACCTAGTGATGCTCAGAGGACTCTACTTTACCTAGTGATGCTCACACAGAGGACTCTGCTTTACCTAGTGATGCTCAGAGGACTCTGCTTTACCTAGTGATGCTCAGAGGACTCTGCTTTACCTAGTGATGCTCACACAGAGGACTCTGCTTTACCTAGTGATGCTCAGAGGACTCTACTTTACCTAGTGATGGTCACACAGAGGACTCTGCTTTACCTAGTGATGCTCAGAGGACTCTGCTTTACCTAGTGATGCTCACAGAGGACTCTACTTTACCTAGTGATGCTCACACAGAGGACTCTGCTTTACCTAGTGATGCTCACAGAGGACTCTGCTTTACCTAGTGATGCTCAGAGGACTCTGCTTTACCTAGTGATGCTCACACAGAGGACTCTGCTTTACCTAGTGATGCTCACACAGAGGACTCTGCTTTACCTAGTGATGCTCACAGAGGACTCTGCTTTACCTAGTGATGCTCACACAGAGGACTCTGCTTTACCTAGTGATGCTCACACAGAGGACTCTGCTTTACCTAGTGATGCTCAGAGGACTCTGCTTTACCTAGTGATGCTCACAGAGGACTCTACTTTACCTAGTGATGCTCAGAGAGGACTCTGCTTTACCTAGTGATGCTCACACAGAGGACTCTGCTTTACCTAGTGATGCTCACACAGAGGACTCTGCTTTACCTAGTGATGCTCACACAGAGGACTCTGCTTTACCTAGTGATGCTCACAGAGGACTCTGCTTTACCTAGTGATGCTCACAGAGGACTCTGCTTTACCTAGTGATGCTCACAGAGGACTCTGCTTTACCTAGTGATGCTCACACAGAGGACTCTGCTTTACCTAGTGATGCTCACACAGAGGACTCTGCTTTACCTAGTGATGCTCACACAGAGGACTCTGCTTTACCTAGTGATGCTCACAGAGGACTCTGCTTTACCTAGTGATGCTCACACAGAGGACTCTACTTTACCTAGTGATGCTCACAGAGGACTCTACTTTACCTAGTGATGCTCACACAGAGGACTCTGCTTTACCTAGTGATGCTCACACAGAGGACTCTGCTTTACCTAGTGATGCTCACACAGAGGACTCTGCTTTACCTAGTGATGCTCACACAGAGCACTCTGCTTTACCTAGTGATGCTCAGAGGACTCTGCTTTACCTAGTGATGCTCACACAGAGGACTCTGCTTTACCTAGTGATGCTCACACAGAGGACTCTGCTTTACCTAGTGATGCTCACACAGAGGACTCTGCTTTACCTAGTGATGCTCAGAGGACTCTGCTTTACCTAGTGATGCTCAGAGGACTCTGCTTTACCTAGTGATGCTCAGAGGACTCTGCTTTACCTAGTGATGCTCACACAGAGGACTCTGCTTTACCTAGTGATGCTCACAGAGGACTCTGCTTTACCTAGTGATGCTCACACAGAGGACTCTGCTTTACCTAGTGATGCTCACACAGAGGACTCTGCTTTACCTAGTGATGCTCACACAGAGGACTCTGCTTTACCTAGTGATGCTCACACAGAGCACTCTGCTTTACCTAGTGATGCTCAGAGGACTCTGCTTTACCTAGTGATGCTCACACAGAGGACTCTGCTTTACCTAGTGATGCTCACACAGAGGACTCTGCTTTACCTAGTGATGCTCACACAGAGGACTCTGCTTTACCTAGTGATGCTCAGAGGACTCTGCTTTACCTAGTGATGCTCAGAGGACTCTGCTTTACCTAGTGATGCTCAGAGGACTCTGCTTTACCTAGTGATGCTCACACAGAGGACTCTGCTTTACCTAGTGATGCTCACAGAGGACTCTGCTTTACCTAGTGATGCTCACACAGAGGACTCTGCTTTACCTAGTGATGCTCACACAGAGGACTCTACTTTACCTAGTTATGCTCACACAGAGGACTCTACTTTACCTAGTGATGCTCACACAGAGGACTCTACTTTACCTAGTGATGCTCACACAGAGGACTCTGCTTTACCTAGTGATGCTCACACAGAGGACTCTGCTTTACCTAGTGATGCTCACACAGAGGACTCTACTTTACCTAGTGATGCTCACACAGAGGACTCTGCTTTACCTAGTGATGCTCACACAGAGGACTCTGCTTTACCTAGTGATGCTCACACAGAGGACTCTACTTTACCTAGTGATGCCCACAGAGGACTCTGCTTTACCTAGTGATGCTCACACAGAGGACTCTGCTTTACCTAGTGATGCTCACACAGAGGACTCTACTTTACCTAGTGATGCTCACAGAGGACTCTACTTTACCTAGTGATGCTCACACAGAGGACTCTGCTTTACCCAGTGATGCTCACAGAGGACTCTGCTTTACCTAGTGATGCTCAGAGGACTCTGCTTTACCTAGTGATGCTCACAGAGGACTCTGCTTTACCTAGTGATGCTCACAGAGGACTCTGCTTTACCTAGTGATGCTCACACAGAGGACTCTGCTTTACCTAGTGATGCTCACACAGAGGACTCTACTTTACCTAGTGATGCTCACAGAGGACTCTACTTTACCTAGTGATGCTCACACAGAGGACTCTGCTTTACCTAGTGATGCTCACACAGAGGACTCTGCTTTACCCAGTGATGCTCACAGAGGACTCTGCTTTACCTAGTGATGCTCACACAGAGGACTCTGCTTTACCTAGTGATGCTCACAGAGGACTCTGCTTTACCTAGTGATGCTCAGAGGACTCTGCTTTACCTAGTGATGCTCACACAGAGGACTCTGCTTTACCTAGTGATGCTCACACAGAGGACTCTGCTTTACCTAGTGATGCTCACACAGAGGACTCTGCTTTACCTAGTGATGCTCACACAGAGGACTCTGCTTTACCTAGTGATGCTCACACAGAGGACTCTGCTTTACCTAGTGATGCTCACACAGAGGACTCTGCTTTACCTAGTGATGCTCACACAGAGGACTCTGCTTTACCTAGTGATGCTCACAGAGGACTCTGCTTTACCTAGTGATGCTCACAGAGGACTCTACTTTACCTAGTGATGCTCACAGAGGACTCTACTTTACCTAGTGATGCTCACACAGAGGACTCTGCTTTACCTAGTGATGCTCACACAGAGGACTCTGCTTTACCTAGTGATGCTCACAGAGGACTCTGTCCTTCCCTGGCATCAAAAAGCAGCCATCTGGCAGCAGTTAGGCCTGGCAAGGGGCTGGCGGTTGGGGAGGTGGCGCAGCGCTAAGCTAACCCAAGGGTTGGACTGTGCGTTGGCTCCCCGGCAAGGGAGACCGACTGGGAATGTTCAGTTGGGCATGCTACAGTCAACAGCAAGCTTGATTTAAATGCACAGAGGGAGGAGCCTCATGCTCACTGGTTCCTGGAGGATGTTTCATCAAACAGAATCTGTGATTGTTTTAATGTGTCGTCGTTGGGAGAAAGTGTCTAGACTTTACGTTTCCTCACGAGGGTTGTTGTATGCTGGATATGGTGTTGATGCAGCAATAATCTACCAACAATTGTCATGTCTGTGTGCTCATACTATACAGAATATAGTAGTCTGATTGAGAGCAGACATGTGATTGTCATGTCTGTGTGCTCATACTATCTTACAACAGAATATAGTAGTCTGATTGAGAGCAGACATGTGATTGTCATGTCTGTGTGCAGACTTACTGTATAATGATACAAAGTGTGTTGAAAATTGACAGTCTTTCTTTAATGGTTAGACCTTCAGATACAATGCATAATATTTCATTTATTTATTTGTATAGGGACAGATAGACGTACATATAATGTTTACAACGTGAAGTATTAAAACATATGTTGTCCTGTATCACAGCATTTATAGCCCAAGGCTAGTTTGCAATGCCCGTCCCTAGATGTAATTAAAAGTACCTGTTACAAAATAAAACCGTAAAATACAATAAAATGCATACATTAAACATAACAAAGATGAAATACTCATAAAAGATTCATTATCGAGCAATAAACGGTAAAGTCGTACTCCATAAGATTGATTATCGAGCAAAAGTAAAGTGCAGGGAAATATAATCATAATGTCAGATTCAAATACAATTTGTTAGTCAGCAGTTGGTCAAAACAATATAACTCATAATAAAAATGGGAATGTTGCTGCCATGTACTGTACCATAATTAAATGTATTTCCTCATAATATAAAGTAATCTGTCTGCAACACACTCAAAGGAAAATGCACTCTAATGGTCCTTCATCAACTACTTTGCAAAATGAGTCTTTTAGCCTTGGAGACCACCTTTGATGAATTATGAAAATGGATCACAAAAGCTTTTGTGAAGTATCAGCAATGTTTACGCAGGCTTAAAGTTTTTAGGGCTGTCCTCGATTCAGGATTCTGCCAGTCGACTCGGATTCGACTGTCCAATACGAATATTCGACTATTCTATTTTTATTTTTATTATTTTTGTATTTTTTTTTTATATCTTCAGTGATTATTTTGACCACATCCACAGTCAATTGCGGCAATTCGACGTGGGGATAATGGAGTCTGAATGAGACATATTTCTCTGGCTCTTAGCCTATCTTTTTTATTTCACCCTTTAAACATTAAAACAACATGTAACCTACACGAATAAACAAATTAAAGTGTAAAGGACATTGCTGCTGCTTTGAAAGGACATGTCCAATGCCTAGGCTACAGTTCTTCTCAAGACTAATAAGGCCTAATAAGTCTGAACAAGAAATCACTTATCAATTTAGATGGCGGTGGGGAGAGACATAGCATCGTGTCATCAATCAATGCCACTGGTCACCCTTCACACAACTTTTCAAGGAAGCCACAGCTTGTCAAAATAAATACTTGTCCCATTGGCTCACGGAGCATGGGCACCTGGCCAATCCCAGCGCTTGACTGCTGCGTAGGCGGGCACAGGGCGTGGTCTGCCCAAAACTGCGGTGGGTTCCGTAATAACGCTTCACGTCTCTAACTCCGTGGGTTTTACAAAATGCAACCAATGGAAAAGCATTCAAACGAGCTTGTGAGTAACGCCATTCGCCCTCAATCTGTCACTCAAAGCTAGCTTTATCCTGCTCTCCATCTGTAGCTCCCCAGCCAGGAGGACACTATAGACGGTTTGAACTTCTAAATTGAACCCCAGCTCACTTCCTGTTGCAGTGTTTGCTATGGACAGGAAAAGAAAAAAAGAGAGAAGCAGAGCAGGACTGACAGTTCTGTGAAAACCATCTATACCCGGAAAAGACACACGGGCGGATGCGCTGTGTATTCTGATATCGTTCTGGCTCTGACATGAATAGATCAATCAAATGTTTTCGAGTTATACCTAGGCTGCAAAATCGTTTTTAACATGCAAATCAAAGTGGTTTCTGACGAGAATAAAGTAACGTTAACATGACGTTACTTCACCCTCTTCTCATCCCCTCTCTGGGCAATGGGAGACAGTGGGAACCCCACTGCTCGTGCCCGCGGCTGGGCAGAGAGTGCTTGTTCAAAGTAGCACAGCATTTTCTCACGTTGCCTTTTTTATTGTCTTCCTAAAAGACCAAGTCATGCGTATACTGTAGGTTCAGAGAGGCTTGAGCAAATATTGATTTTGAGTATAGCTTCAAACGTGCTTGAGTTAGTCTTTTAAAAGACTCTTGACTCCCAGACCCAACTCTTTACTTTTGCTCATGAGTCAATTCAATTTCTGCACAACAGCAATGGAGCCACCGTCTTCTATGTGTGAGCCTGGTAATTGGAACAGGTATCAGGAAGGTGCTTTGCTCTGCAGCTGAACACGTCAAACTGTGTTATGACAGACGAATGAACCCACTGCACCTCAACGTATCTCATTTCTATGTTGATTGCTGTTTGTGTTCACAGTGTGTGTGTGTGTGTGTGTGTGTGTGTGTGTGTGTCTGCACATGTGTTTCAATCAGTGCATCTGTCTGTCAAAAGGCCTGTTTATCCATTATCTGATTACAGCTTCCTACCAACACAAATCTGTGACTTCTGAATGCGCAGTATGATCATCTATTTCAAACTGTCACTGTTCCACTGTGTTTGCCTCACTGCGGCATCCTCGTATGAGCCAGTCGGATATGATACAGATATGCGTTTACAAGCCTCTTCTGTTTGCTCATCGTCACGCCAGAGACAGAGACCCAGCACTCTGTCTCTGAGCCTAAACATGGCCGCTCCCCTCAAAGACGTCTGCCATCACTTTCCCACTTGACTCCTCCCCGGCATTTGGGCAGTGCTGGCAGCTGTCAGATACAGAGCATCCTGGCATTGTGCCATCGCTCGGTGACTGTGACAATCTGCCTACCCAGCTTCCCCGTGTGGCTTCCAAGTGTTGTCATTACTGTGAGGAGAGATGTCATCATTGCCTCTCCTTTGGAACATGGAAGTGCTCACGGTGCAGTTGGTATTCAGTGTTGTGTGAATGACAAGATATTATAGCGGCCGCCGTCACAATGGTTCCTGCACACCGGGGGCCATCAAAGTGATTCACTCCACTTCTAAGACAAATGTAGAATTGTATGACTCAACCTTCAACGTCCTTTGGTAAGGGGGAAAAGGAGCTTGCACTTTGAAGCGAATTTGCCCACAAAAGGAGCAAGACAGAAGCAATTGATAGGTGAGAGACAGAAGGGGTGGGATAATAATGTGGAGGAAAATCTTTAAGGCAAATTGCTTTCTGTCTAAGAGGCGGGGCAACCAAGGCCACCCTTGTGCCAGCCAATCAGGAATTAATTCAGCCGTCAATATGGGCTTAATCACTGCGCTGTTACTTGGGTCGCATTTCTAACCCCACCAACATCGAAATGACAAATTAATTGTAGGATGGGAGGACCCTTGTACTTCCTGAGATAGCGAGAGAAACGGAGGGAGAGATGAGCACACATGAGAGAGAACACAGGCCATCTTTAATATAATGGACCACACTGAGTACGATGAAGAGGAGCGAAGGAGGGAGGAAGAACTGGGAGGTCCAAAGTGATGATGAGCTAGAGTCCAGGAAGACAACTAGTTCAGCCCATCATCTCCACTGTGGGACCGGTCCATATCAGATGAATGGCAAAGGGAGACACAACAGCTGTGTTCCACTCCAGTTGTTCTGTTACGTCTCTTGGGTGAGAGAAGGAGAATGGACTGTACCAATGTGCTGTGATTACCTGCTTTCACTGTGCTCTCCTTCCCACTGTGCTGCAGCCTCAGTGGTCCATCAGTCAAACACACACGTGAGATTCCACAGCACCTTTTCTTTTGTTATTGTCTGCAACCTGATGACCTCATGACCTCCTGACCTCCTGAGGAGAGGACCTGAGGCTGTGGCACTGGATGCACAGTGACATTCAGCGCTGTTACACATGCTGCCAGGGAACCCTATTAATCGATTTTTGATATTTGTGAATCGATGCAGAATCGTGCACGTCCGCATCGCGATGCATCTTATAAGCGATTATTTTTGACACCCCTAATATATATATATATATATAATACATACTTAACTATACTTACTAATTTAAACTACATTTGCTGGGCAGTCATTATTGGTGTCTCCAAAAACAACAACATTTTGATTGAATTATAGGCTACAATGTAACAATGAGAACAATAAAGCCCAATTTATGCTTTGTCTGCCGACACTTTTGAAACTGTCGGCGAGAGGTGTCTGCTACCTAGTGAAATGTCTAGTGTCGCTGACTACGTAACATAATGTCGCGCAAGTCTGATTGGCTATATAGACGGGCTGCGCGTGACTTCCTTGTTTTAGTTAATGAATGAACGTGTCCCCGCTATTTGTATCAGCATGTCCTTGATGTATGACTTTGTGAAAATCACAAAGAACACCGTGACCAACTTCCCAGAGAGAGAGGAGGTGAGTTGTGTGCTTGTGTGTCGTTATATGCGGCTGCAGTTACATCTTGCCTCCGACGTGGGTTCACTGACAGCATTCCCTCTCTTGGCTGTCTGCACTAGTTCTCTGCCTCCCTCTGTCTATAGTGTCACGTGACCGTTGAGCCGAGGAGAGAAACATAAATGCAGCAACATGAACGACACTTTATTTTTCGTCTGCGACCATGTGCTGAGCGACACTTTATACTAAGTATAAATTAAGCTTTAGGCTACCATAACATGAACATTACTGAATTTAGTTCATTGATACAAAAATATCAAACCAACTCACTAAAGCTACTTTCACACATGAACTCCGGATCAGGTGAGGGTTGCTCCCCACTGACCCCGCCCAGGATGATACGTGAAGTGTACCCTTTCACACATGAGGCATGTTGCATTCTCACATGAGTAGCACCTCCGCAGAGTTTGTAAAGTAAAGAGGGGGCGGGGGTGGGGGAATTTGAGCATGACCACACAATGGGGAGTTATGAAAACTAAAAATACATAATGGGCGATAACTGCCTAACGTTCACGGCATATAATCGTTTGCGCATAACATTAGTAATTAATGAAACAACCCTACAACTCACGCCCAGATGCATCGATTTCCTCGAGTCGCAAGCACTACAAACAAAACACGTCTTTGCTATGTTCAGTCCTAAAATGCATCAAACCTACTAGAATTATACAGAATACAGGAAGCTAGACGTTTTTATCTTCAAAATAAATGTTGTATTACTTAGTAACAAAAAATCAGAATGGTCGACTCACTACGGGTTAAAATTGACTTTTCGAAGGGAGCAGATATTCTTCCAGTTTATCTCCATTCTGTATCTTTCGAAACACACACAAAAAAACATTACACGTGCATTTACTTTATTTAATTGCCATTATTGCGAAGGTTATACCCGGAAGTTTTCGTTTTATACTGCCTGACTTGACGCTACTTGGAATTTGCGGTTCTGCCATTGAATCTTCACAAACGCTGTGTAAACGTTAAATCAAAGACATGAACGCAACCAGATCCAGATACCCTACCTAGCGATGTCTAATACTGGGAAGCGGGACGACCCTCGCGTCCAAAAATGCTTATTAAATGTGTGTGCTGTGCGACGCAGACATGAAATCAGATCAGAGCCATGAGCCTTTCAATCCAGCAATCCAGCAACATGTTGGCTGTCGCACACGGAGCAGTTTTGAGCTTCATTTGGAAACACTGAGGCGGCATGTTTTTTTTGCTCGCTCATTCACATCGACTATTTATATATAATAATAATCTGTCACACCGGCTTTCTTGTCTCTGTCCTCATGCACTCACTGACCTGGCTACTTCACGGAGCTCTGGAGGGGGAGGGGGGGACAATCCGCCTTCCTCCGTCCAGGAGGAGGCTCGCGGGAGCGCGCATGAGCCACGAAAATCTGTTCACACATAGACCGCCATACAGATGGCCTCTAGATAACTCCTGAATTCCAGACATGTGTGAAAGCAGCTCAAGTTCATTTGAACCAAAGTAACTGCCAAAATAATGGAAGCATTCAAGTAATTGAGGGATGCATTATTATAGAAAGCAGGCTAAATTGCGCCCCCCCCCCCCCCCCCCCCTTCCATGTGTGACTGTTTCTCTCTTGACCTACAGTAACAAGTTTTATTTTGAAAATCAACAGGATGTTTTATTTTATTATTCTGGTGAATTCCTGCCCAGCTCGATCTGCTCTGTGCTGCTTGACGCAACTCAAAGAGAGAAGAGAAAATACGCAGGCCGATTTGTTTAGTGGAGCAGAGCGGAGAGCCGCTTCGGGGGACGCCTCTGGTGGACACAGGCGTTCACTACACAGGCTGCGTCCGCCTCGCCTCGCGGTCGTAATGCAACGTTTCCCGGTGGAATCTCAATCTGCCCGGCAGAGACTTTAGGCAGAAAAGAGAAAAAACTTGAATGGATGCGCATCAGAGGAGATTTAGAAGTGAGTAGATGCAGCAGAGCCACCTGAAAAATAAGTAGGTAGACGTACCTGAATCTACCCTCCACTGCACCACTGTTTGCAGCATTATTTAGTCCCTTCCCGACAAGCTGGCATGACATGGTTGGTAATGTACTGATGGATGGATTGTCAATGGATGTCTTCTAGTTTCATATTTATCAGTATCTTCACTCTAGCTTTAAAAATGAGCCTGCTACAGTCTCTTAAAGACAGCCATGTTCTGCTACAGTCTCTAAAGACAGCCATGTTCAGCCACGGCTGCATAGACAGGGTGAGAACACAGTTGGTGGACCCCATAGGTCAGAGCCCCTGGTGGTTAATCCATGCCTGTCTCACACATGCATCCACCGCAGTCTGTTTCCTTCTCCCTTTGACTCATGTTCACCCTCTCTCTGTCTATCTCTCTTTCTCTCTTTCTTTCTCTTTCTCTCTCTCTTTCTTCCTCTCTCTCTCTCTCTCTCCCTCTCCCTCTCTCTTTCTCTCTCTCTTTCTCTCTCACGTACACTCACACTAATGTGGACACACGTAGCAGCCCAGTCTAAGGTTGCCATGTGCAGCTAAGACCAAAGAAGAAAGATGAAAGATGAGCCAAATAATGTCTGAGTGACGGCAGCAGCCATCAAACGCGTCAGTGGGTCCAGGGTGTGCAAGGACAGGTGGAGGTTTTATGAGTGAGGCAGGGCATAAATATTAGCTGGATGTCTGCGGTGAAAAGATGGTGTCTGTTAGGCAGAAACAGACATTTTTCACTAAATAAGTTGTAATGCTCCGTAGCCAAAGTTTTCAACTACAATATGGTGGAATCCATACCTGAGTGAAAGTGTAGTTGAATAATACATTTTGACTGTAGCTTTCCATTTACGAGGCATAAGTTGAGCACACTGTAATTTAGCTGGTTCAGACGTTTGAAACTATGCAAACTGATGACATATTTTGAATCCTGAATACTTTTGAACACAGTTTTAAAAGTGTGTGAACTTGCTGAGGGGGCGTTCATATGATTTCCTGGAGTCTGCGCTGATCAGGAAGAAGTGTGCCTCCTTAGTTAATAAGTAAAGTAGTCTTAGCTTATTAATCCCACACATCTGCACAACAACCCATATCCAGTGTTTCCCATACATAAAGAAATTTGTGGCGGGCCGCCACAAAAGGATTTGGACCGCCACAAAAAGATGTTGACCAAAATATATATATATATATATATATTTTTTTTACAGTGCACCTGAAGGCAACATGCAAGATATCCGCTGAATAAGTGTCCATTAAATGTTCATGTCATTCTGGCCAATACTTATGTTATAGCATTTCAGTCTGGAATATGGAATATCTTTCAATAATCTAAGATTTAGCTGCTAAATTGTCAAATACCGCCATCTGCTCGCTACCCAGGCACTTATGTTAACCTAACTAACTTAACCTAACTAAGTATCCGGTGTGCACAACATTGTCAGCCTAAACTCCGGCTGACACCCCAAAAACCTACAATCCGCTACAGAAAAATTTATATTGTTTGTTTATTAACTGGCCCCTCGCCTTCTATCATTTCACGAAAGTGGCAAAGCAAGTTGAGTATCCCTGACCTATAGGGAGAAATTTAGTTTGTCATTGTAAACCCACAGCACAGTAATGATGACATGTTCTTCATAGATCTAGCCTTTTAATTTTGCTCTTAAGCTTTCTCAAAGTACACCAAATTCATGCATTTTACTTTAAAATGTTAAAAAAAATCTCTCGGGGGGGCATGCCCCCGCACCCCCCTAGGGGGTCTGTGGTCCCCCTCCACAAATACCGTACTCAAAATCCTGTGGGAAACACTGCATATCTATACTCAGCCTCTGTGCCTCTTTGACATCGGGGCCACTGCACAGCACATGTTATATATGTACCCTCTTGCCACTGTTTGGCATCAATTCTCACAGATATTGATCGTGTCGGCCGTACCCTTGGGCAAGGTGATTTTACACTTTACCCCCCACAGTCAACCCAGCGTTTCATTCACAATGTCTTGGGGACGGAGAGGAATCCCACTGGATTTGTTTCTGACTGATTGTCTCTATCATTGTTGTCAGCATGATGATTGATGTGTTAAGTCGCTTGTCGTGAGCACATACATGAAAAGCACACACAAACATAGACACACATGCACACGCACCTCCATGAGAAGCACACACAAACATAGACACACATGCACACGCACATGAAAAGCACACACAAACATAGACACACATGCACACGCACATACATGAAAAGCACACACAAACATAGACACACATGCACACGCACATACATGAAAAGCACACACAAACATAGACACACATGCACACGCACATACATGAAAAGCACACACAAACATAGACACACACATGCACACGCATATACTGTACATGAAAAGCACACACAAACATAGACACACATGCACACGCACATACATGAAAAGCACACACAAACATAGACACACATGCACACGCACATACATGAAAAGCACACACAAACATAGACACACATGCACACGCACATACATGAAAAGCACACACAAACATAGACACATGCACGCACACGCACATTCATGAAAAGCACACACAAACATAGACACACATGCACACGCACATAAATTAAAAGCACACACAAACATAGACACACATGCACATGCACACGCACATGAAAAGCACACACAAACATAGACACACATGCACACGCACATACATGAAAAGCACACACAAACAGACACACATGCATTGCACACGCACATACATGAAAAGCACACACAAACATAGACACACATGCACACGCACACGCACATGCATGAAAAGCACACACAAACATAGACACACATGCACACGCACATTAATGAAAAGCACACACAAACATAGACACACATGCACACGCACACACATGAAAAGCACACACAAACATAGACACACATGCACACGCACATGAAAAGCACACACAAACATAGACACACATGCACACGCACATACATGAAAAGCACACACAAACATAGACACACATGCACACGCACATTTGGCAATGTTCTTCTGAATATAGCACAATCACGGCTCATGTGAAGATATTGATCAATGGATGCTACGAAGCCTTCATTCATGATAAGCTGCTTTATGGGGAACGTCAGGAGTAATGCTTCAGGACCCCCTGTGAGTGGAAAGCTTTTATTAAACCATCATTTATCCCTTTATCAACAGCTCAGCAGGCGTGTGAGGGACAACACAGAGACATGCAGGCGTGTGAGGGACAACACAGAGACATGCAGGCGTGTGAGGGACAACACAGAGACATGCAGGCGTGTGAGGGACAACACAGAGACATGCTATACAGCAGGCGTGTGAGGGACAACACAGAGACATGCTATACAGCAGGCGTGTGAGGGACAACACAGAGACATGCTATACAGCAGGCGTGTGAGGGACAACACAGAGACATGCAGGCGTGTGAGGGACAACACAGAGACATGCTATACAGCAGGCGTGTGAGGGACAACACAGAGACATGCTATACAGCAGGCGTGTGAGGGACAACACAGAGACATGCAGGCGTGTGAGGGACAACACAGAGACATGCTATACAGCAGGCGTGTGAGGGACAACACAGAGACATGCAGGCGTGTGAGGGACAACAGAGACATGCAGGTGTTGAGGGACAACACAGAGACATGCAGGCGTGTGAGGGACAACACAGAGACATGCTATACAGCAGGTGTGTGAGGGACAACACAGAGACATGCAGGCGTGTGAGGGACAACACAGAGACATGCAGGCGTGTGAGGGACAACACAGAGACATGCTATACAGCAGGTGTGTGAGGGACAACACAGAGACATGCAGGCGTGTGAGGGACAACACAGAGACATGCAGGCGTGTGAGGGACAACACAGAGACATGCAGGCGTGTGAGGGACAACACAGAGACATGCTATACAGCAGGTGTGTGAGGGACAACACAGAGACATGCTATACAGCAGGCGTGTGAGGGACAACACAGACATGCAGGCGTGTGAGGGACAACACAGAGACATGCAGGCGTGTGAGGGACAACACAGAGACATGCAGGCGTGTGAGGGACAACACAGAGACATGCAGGCGTGTGAGGGACAACACAGAGACATGCTATACAGCAGGTGTGTGAGGGACAACACAGAGACATGCTATACAGCAGGTGTGTGAGGGACAACACAGAGACATGCTATACAGCAGGCGTGTGAGGGACAACACAGATACATGCTATACAGCAGGTGTGTGAGGGACAACACAGAGACATGCTATACAGCAGGTGTGTGAGGGACAACACAGAGACATGCTATACAGCAGGTGTGTGAGGGACAACACAGAGACATGCTATACAGCAGGCATGTGAGGGACAACACAGAGACATGCTATACAGCAGGCATGTGAGGGACAACACAGAGACATGCTATACAGCAGGCATGTGAGGGACAACACAGAGACATGCTATACAGCAGGTGTGTGAGGGACAACACAGAGACATGCTATACAGCAGGCGTGTGAGGGACAACACAGAGACATGCTATACAGCAGGCGTGTGAGGGACAACACAGAGACATGCTATACAGCAGGCGTGTGAGGGACAACACAGAGACATGCTATACAGCAGGCATGTGAGGGACAACACAGAGACATGCTATACAGCAGGCGTGTGAGGGACAACACAGAGACATGCTATACAGCAGGCATGTGAGGGACAACACAGAGACATGCTATACAGCAGGCGTGTGAGGGACAACACAGACATGCTATACAGCAGGCGTGTGAGGGACAACACAGAGACATGCAGGCGTGTGAGGGACAACACAGAGACATGCAGGCATGTGAGGGACAACACAGAGACATGCTATACAGCAGGCATGTGAGGGACAACACAGAGACATGCTATACAGCAGGCGTGTGAGGGACAACACAGACATGCTGTTGATCAGGGAACAGCACCTTACAGGCTCCTCTATTTACATTGATGCACTAAATGGTTTGAATGTGTTTTAAT
>NC_139625.1:81914628-81994628 GCF_964638095.1 Poromitra crassiceps | reverse complement strand
GACTTCTGCTGCCGAGACAAATCCAGAGCCATTATTTCAACATGATTGCTAGTAATTCTCTTATTATTGGCAGATTAATATATTTTTTTTATTCCCTCTAGTCTGGTCAGGCTTCTCTGCCAGGATAATTGGATTGCCTGATATTTTGGGGAGGCGGTGCTTGACGGTAATGGGGAGGTTTGTGCGGGGTGGGCATCAATTAGAATGCATATTGAGTCAGCGTTGCAGCGAGGTGCGCTGCAGCAGCAGGCCGCGGGAGCGATCGATGATCCCATTACACTGCACACATCCAAACAAGGGTTGCTCAAGGAGCCTTTGGGAAGGTTAATGGTCCATAACAGAACTGGAAAGACTCAAATACCTGTCTGAGTTTTTTAACCTGCACAAGCACCCAACGAGCAGCACCATACTTTAACGGCTTTCAGACAGCACACTCCTGTTTACCAACCCGGGCCGGTCTGTGATTGCATACTGAAGGATACCAAAAGCAAAAGATCTACAAATGTTTTCCATGGTGGTAACAGAGCATTCACTCACTCACTGCTGGTTAGCAGCCAGTTCTGTATTTTGCTCATAAAGGGGAAATGTGCCCATTTTCAGCAACAGATTCTGTCTTTCTTTGTCCCAACTTCAGAATGCTATATGGCTTATTCAGATGCATGGGGACACTGAGATAAAGTTCCTGGTTTGCTTCCAAATGACCAGGTTCCCCTCTTAGATCTAAACTTCCATTGACATTGCATCGTGCTGAGATTGGCAGATTGCCAAATTGGCATCCAAAATAGGTAAGACACTATGATTTCCTAAAGAGTTCTTGAATCTTTGCAGCAATAGCAAAGTCCCAATTATAATCATTTGAGCATGGTACAACAAAGCATTCTAAAAGGCTTCTTTATAGCACCAAACATGTGGAATTAAAAATTCTTCCTTATTTTGACACATTTCCGAGTGAAACATTGACTGTACATGTAGGTGGGACAGGGAGGAATTTGATGGGACAACCGGCTGCTAGAGAGACATAACGTTTTGAGGACTTTGATTGGACCGTTGAAAAGTGGGTGTGTCAGGAGGACAAACCAAAACAAAGATGGAATCTGACAGTGATTGTTTATTGTTTATTGTTTATTTCAGATCCTCATTAGTCACTGCCTCAGCAGCGACTAATCATCCTGGGGTCAAACACATAAACACGATTTCAGACGGCAGCCCCTCTTTATTGTCACAGTTACAGTACAATTAAAAAGTTAAAAAGTACATATACTCAATACACATACATACATACATACATCCACACATACATACTGTATATATATATATATCATCATCAGGTCGAGTGGGTTCCTCGGGCAATGATGGATCTCCATTCCTCCCTCGCCTGCATACACGTTCCAATTTCTCCTGCAGTCAGCCCGGTGTCTCGCCTTAAAGTGTCCACATATGTTAGTTGCTGTCTTCCCCTTCTTTTAGCTCCGTGTGTCGGCTCCCACAGTACCAGCTTCTGTGCTGCTAGCTCTGGGTGTCTATAGCAGTGTCCAGCAAGCCTCAGCCGCCTGAGTCGTATCTTATCACTTAGCTTAGGCAGCTCTTGGTAAAGATCAACGTTTGTGATATGAGTGCCAGGGTCGATGTTGAGGGCATGCTTAAGCATCCGCGTGTAGCATCCATTTAGTCTGTTCTCCCTCTGTTGACTCAAGGTCCATGTTTCAGAGCCATAGATCAACACTGACTCCACAGATGCAGTGAACAGAGCAAGTTTGATTTTTCTAGAAAGGCCTGTCCTCCATATGTTATTCAGTGAGTGGACAGCTTTCCAGGCCAGGGCCTTCCTGACCCTGATGTCCTTCTCTGTACTGGTCACCCATGATCCTAAATACTTAAAGTCCTCCACCTTCTCCAGTGGCTCCCCCGACAGAGTAGTGATGGGATTATCATCTCTGCTGTTTTGGGTTATGTACTGTGTTTTCTTTACGTTTATCCCAAGACCAACTACAGCACACTCTCTCTCCACTCGGTTCAAGAGTTCTTGGGCTTCTTGGATTTCATTTGATATTAACGCGATATCATCTGCGAAATCAAGATCGGTTAGTACTTGGGCCTGCAGGCGCCTACTCTGGCGTGGCTTGATGGTAAATCCAAGTTCATTCCCCTTGTCTCCAATGGCCTTCCTTAGTGCATAGTCCAGCACTATTATAAACAGATATGGTGCCAGTGTGTCTCCCTGTAGCACCCCTGTCTTAATTTGGAATTCTTCTGTTAATCCGTCCGGAGTTTGTACTCTTGCTCTGGTATTCATGTACATGTCAGATATCGCCTGGACTATTCGGGTAGGAATTCCGTAGGCAGCCAGGATTTTTATCATTTTCTGCCTGTTGATCGTGTCGAAGGCCTTTTTGAAGTCAACGAACACCATGACAGAGGGCAAGTTGTTCTTCCTGACCTCCTCAATGATTCTGCGGAGGGCAAGAACTTGGGCAGTTGTAGACCTTTTGGGTCAGAACCCATTTTGATTATTTCACATGAAAGGTTCAAGCGCGGGGCGTATTCTGTTTAGGATTAGTCTGTTATATAGTTTTGCAATGACTGGTGCTAGACTAATTCCTCTATAGTTGTTAGGGTCAAGCATGTTACCAGACTTGAAGACAGGAATTATATTCATCAATGACCATTGCTCAACCGTGTCCCTGTCCATGAGCGAGGGATTGCACATGTCCAGCAGAATGTCGTCCAGGTTGCATAGTTTCAGTACTTCTGGTGGGATCAGATCTGGTCCTGCACTTTTCCCCACTTTTAGTTGCTGTTTGGCCCTATTGAATTCTTTTGTGGTATTTATTGTGGTATATATATATATATATATACACATACATACATCAGGGCTGGGCGATATGACGATATATATCGTTTTCACGATAGGAAATGTCTATATCGTTTCATATGATGCTCTATCGTTTATATCGCTATGTTGCAAAATCACTCTTTACGGCAATATTGTCCGTCATTTGGATGACGCTGTGCTTTCGTTATTTTTTATTCGCGTCCACACTCGCACCAGACTCTGTCAACAAGCCCTTTGCATCCCTTTATGAGTGGCACACATCAGCAGGTGAGTAAAGAGCAGGGAGAACTTACCTCCACTCTGTGTTAAGTCCGTGTTTGATCCATATTTGCGTGTGTCCTCGTAACGTTAAACCTGGCAAAACATCTCCTCTCATCCTCTCGTCATCCCAATGAAATCCATTGAGGAGCCGACAACCAAACATCTAGCTTCAGTTAGCTTTAGCTTATAGCTTTCCTTGGGTTTGAGAGTTGTTTGTTGGACAACCGGGAAATCCCAGAGTGGATTATTTTTGTTGAGTGAACTGAACTGGTAACATGGAAATCCCGGAGTGGAGTATTTTTGTCCCTTTATACACAAACTGAGAGAACTGGACTATAAATAACTTTTCTTCTACCCATTTTGCTCTAATGTAATCTTTGAAAATTGAACTGGTGGTGTGGTTCAGTTTGTGTTTCATTCTACTGCCCTGCAACTAATTATACATCCATGTTGTAAGGAAAAGCCATGCTTATCTGTATTCTGAATGCATGTATCCTTTGTGGGGTTTGACATTGACACCATTTTAACTGGTTTAACCGCTACATAAATAAATGGCCATATGGTCATTTTATATAAACTATCAAATGAATTTACAGAAAATATGCTATATCGTGATGTATATCGCATATATATATATATATATATATAACACCATAGTAAAAAAACAACACAAACATAAAGACTAGCTATACCATGAAGCAAAACAGAGTTGTGCTCCTATGCAAAATTGTCCAAATCCTTCAAGCTCCTGAGCATTAGCACTTTTGCCTGCTCAGGTGTAGCCTACCATTCAGCTTGATGTACATCTGCTCAGGTACCATTCAGCTTGATGTACATTTGGATGAGTTTGTTTTGATGAGTAATGAGTTGGATGTTAGCCTCGCTAGCAGCTAGCGTTAATTCAGTTGTGGACGACTACTCCCCCATCATCTCCCCCATTACCGGTGCTGGCAGGCGTACCCACCGAGCTGCCGGAAGTGGAGGAAGACGAGGGAGAGGAGGACTATTTCGTCCTGGGAGTGATGCTGCATGTTGCAACATTTTCCCCCCGCAGAAAAATCGTGCAGTAACGGTACAGTTAACATTGGCTCTGTCACCGCACAGTTGCCGGAGATTGACAGTTGCACATTGATTGACAGCTGCTGGATGACATGATATTATTGGTTGAAATTCGTTAGTACATGCTGAATCCAGAGAAATCAAATTTTTGTGACCCCCCCCCCCCCCCCTCCATACATTGTTAAATAGATGCACTCTGTGACCAGGGATGTGATCTGAAATAGTTAGTCATTTTTCATTTCAGCTCGACTTTAAGAGTGAGCGTACTACACAGCGAACACAAACCACACAAATTTGCACAGATAGTAGGGCTGCTCGATTAATCGAATTTTAATCTAGATTACGATTTGGGCTGTCCACGATTATGAAAACAAGATAATTGACATCAAACGATTTTGCGGCTCTTGTCTCTCTCGTTCTGTCTTGTGTTTTAAATCACGCGCACCCCTTCCTTTGCTCGGCCCCTCCCCCAAAGCCCAAAGCACACCAGCTCGAGTTGTGAATGACTGTCGTGTGAAGAGCCACGGCACGTCGCACGTTTCTCCTCCCCCACTCCCCGATCACAGAAAGAGAGCCGCTGGTCGAGAAGAGAGGTGAAACAACGTATGTGGGGTGGAAACACTATGGTTTCGCCGAGTTTAAAGGTCCTTACACTGCGCATATCTTGCACTGTTTGTTCCAAGTCTGTGCCTGTGATTGACAGGTGGGTCAAAACTCGCATCGCAATTCCGTGCTGTATATTCACATCGCTCTTGATGTGTAACTGATGTGTAACTTACACATCAAGAGCGATGCGAATATACAGCATGGAATTGCGATGCGAGTTTTGACCCACCTGTCAAGATATGCGCGGTCGTGGCATCACCCCGCAACACGACCTCTCCCTCTGTTTAATCACTTGAAATCCACTCACAAAGTGGTCTATGACCAAGAAATAACGCTAAATGAACAAAAAGACAAAGCCCCATCTAGTTACTCCTGCCACAACACAGTCATCGATTCAGGACACTCTTTACAATGCGACCGCATTGATATGATGCATGAATATGCATTCAACATCTAACGATCTCACAGATACACATTAACAATAGCCTATTATGAACCTAAACGTAAGTCGCTTTGGATAAAACCATCTGCCAAATGAGTAATTTAATGTAGCCTAATGTAAACGAACGTTACTCAATAGCGTTCTCATTTGGTTAGATTTGAGGTTTAAGGACTACTAGTTCAGATGTTTACCAACATATTGAATGTAGATTAATAGTTGCAGTTGGTTGTGGCAGTTCACTGCAACATAGTAGGCCTACATATACTGTATATTTATTTTAGTTTTTATTTTATTTCTAAATCTTTGCACTTTTATTAATTATTTATTTATTTATTTATTTATTTATTTATTTTCAATTATATCTAAAATCCAAAGACATCCAATGTTAAAAAGAAAAGCCAGTGTCAATGTTCAATAAATGCATGATATTCTCAATGTCAATGAGGTCAATAATCGTCTTAAATAATCGTGATCTCAATATCAATCAAAATAATCGTCATTATGATTTTTGCCATAATCGAGCAGCCCTAACAGATAGATATCAGATGTACGAGATACAAATATGCATGAGGAGACACGGACATGAGCTCACAGCGCGCGCGCACGCACACACACACACACACACACACAGAGCCTACTGTATAGCTCCTGTAACTGCTGCAGCTGGATGACAGCTCCCCTGTCACACGTCACAGACACACTCCCACTCAGATCAGCAGGAATGGAACACAAACCAAAACGACAGGCGCAGACTGTGGGCAACTTCAACTGCCTTGTTTCTGTGTGAAATGGATGTTTTCAATTGCATCAATAGTTAATGCAAAGTGGGGGCATCCTGCAGGCTTAAGCAGGTAGTGCAGATCAGATAGTGTTGTCTCTTATCTCTTAAAGGATGAGGGAGTTTTCAGAGATTGGTACTTACTTACCCATTAAGTGATGTGAACACGGACACCAAACGCATCCATGTGTCCGCGGCAGACGGACACATGCAGTCCCTGTACAGTTTGCGTGAGGCATGCTGTAATTCTCCCCATGTGTAATTTGGATAGGTGTAGGCCTATTGACTGTATATATTATCCCTATCTCATAACAACACCATCACATCATATACCTGTTAAAAACATGTGTTTTGATGCAATTCGGGTTATTTTGTTGAGGTGGGACAATACAAACGTGTTTGCAGCGAGTAAACGGCAGAGACAAAAGAAAAGATTGGAGGATTTACAGTGGACTCAATTAAAACAGTCTCGTAACGACTCGTGCCGAGGACAGAGAGAGATGGAGAGAGCTTGTGACAGATCGGCCGTGGTCCCAACGACCCTACCGGTTATGGGATAGCAGTAGGTGAATAGCCTATTGCAAGTAGGCTACGTTTTCTCAATTCATTTACCATAACCCCTCCTTGCGATGTGATAAAAGTTTCTCAGTGAATTATAGTTGATTGCCTCACAGAATAATCTGCTGCTTACCCAATTTTTTAAATAAAGCAGCTCTAAACTAAATGGTGATATGGCCAGGTTTGTCAGTTTTATGTAGGAGATTGATACAGTTTGCACAGAATATGATACAAACCACCTAATCTCAGCAAAAATGGGTTTATCCCAATGCTCTGTTCATTGCCTTAATTATAATTACTATACTAATGTTGAACAATACACGGCTAAGTAGTGCTACTCTTTTCTCCCAGCAATAAATCTCCATGACAGACATGCCATGTACCAGCCTGCTTCCAGACCTCAACTATTATCCTAAAGACCAGGCCTGTGGCACTTAAACACTACAGACCCGTCACCCTGATATCTGTGGTCATGAAGTCCTTCGAGCGCCTTGTTCTGTCCTACCTAAAATCCCTGATGCTGTTCACCTAAAGGGCCAACATGTCTGTAGACAATGCTCTAAACATGGCCCTCCACTCCATCCTCGTGCACCTGGACCCTGCAGGAAACTATGCCAGGGTCCTGTTTGTGGACTTTAGCTCAAGCCCCCAGGAATAACGCTGGGCTGGGAAGCCATTTGAACATGGTGGCCAAGCTCTGTATTGCAAGTCACGTGACGCCATGCAGCCCGAAAAATTCCCATCCACTTACATGTTGACAGCGGGAGCTGTTAAGCCCAGGGGATTTTTTTTCAGGTGTCACTCAAAGTGAAAAACGACTCTTTTATCAAATGTTTTTTTTATGGGGCTATTTTTCTTCAGAAGCCACTAAGAGCCGTATACCGGTGTATTTTCTGGGGCTTCATGAACCCTTAACCTTTTTCATATCAAGGACCCCTCACTTATGGCATCAACAACATCTAAGCAAAACAGTTGAACTATGCTGGTCTGTATCATCTAATCTGTTATCTCGCCTCCATTGGCTCTGTTAAACAGATCAGTGCATGTAATCAGAAGCTATAGGAGCGATATGGCTGTAGGACACTCTTTAAATGACTCAAAGATAATAGTCATATTTAGTTACATTTAATCAAACAATAGATAGCCACATAATGCCATTAGCAATAATTGCACAGTAAGAGGAGATTTAGAAGTGGGTATACTCAATGATGACTGAAAAATAAGTGCTAACATCTTTGAAATGAATAACGGATACAACTTCAATAATACTTAGTTAATTGTCATTGTATTTTTCCCTTGTTATTCACTGAGTGATGGCTGTGCAACAGTTGTATGCTACTTTCTGTGGTTAACACACGTAGCGTTTGTATTTTAACTGTAAGATGCCAATGTGTTGTTGCAAGATTTGATAACAGTAGCCCGTCTGCTGACAGAACTAAACGATGCAGTTAACACTGGTGCATGACGGCTCCTCATACCTTTTGATTAGGGGTGGGGGGGGAATAATTAGTGTCTGTTTTAGAATAGCCTATTGGGGGCGATTAGCATGTTGGTTTCATAAGCTGTTGGTCGACAGCTATTGTAATGATGGATGGTCCATTACCTGCCTGCTAGCAGGCAGATCTGCTGCTGAAATAAGTCAGGAAAAACTAGACAGACGTGATGTGCATTCAGGGCTGTAGTGCAGGGAGTGCTGATTGCTGTTTTAGTATGACGGTAGGCAAAATACACTATAGGTGCAACTACTGTATGTTATGAGCATAAGCTGCATACAATCAATTTTGTCCTTAAAAATGCTCATTTTGTTGAAATGTCTTTCAAAATCTCCATTTTATTTGAGGTAATAAAAAAAAAAAAAATGCTAATTTAGTCAATACATACAATGGTAGCCTTGGATAGCACATTGTTATGGTATGGGTCTATAAATGGACTTGTGGTTTTGTGGTCTTGGTCTTGACCCCCCCTCGGACTAGGTCTCATTCACCAATGACTCGATCTGGACTTGGACTCGACCAAGGTGGACTCGACTACAGCCCTGAGAGAGAGAGCAGTGACTCAACTACAGCCCTGAGAGAGAGAGAGAGAGAGAGGTGCAGAGCAGATATGGATGAAAACAAGAGAGGAAGGAGTGATGGCAGGTCGAGAGACAGGCCAGATTTATTGAGTGTCGTTCCACTTTTTAAAAGCCTGCCTGCATTACATTAACTGCAGTGATTATAGGTGGAGTGGGAGGCATCACTTTCATCCAGCGCCGCTCTGTGTTGATGGAGAGTGTTTGTGAGTCCTCTCTGTGTAGCCTCTGTGTGCACAATGCATGTGACAGTAACAAAGATGTTGCAAAGTTTCAAGAAGCACAGAGAGAGAGAGAGAGAGAGATATGAGACTATCCCTTTCTGCCATTGTTTGGCTGTGTTGGATTTGTGACTTGTCTGTCATTGTTGCAATATACAGAGAGCAGTCAGACCAGACACAGAGGCTGTGGGGTTTATACTAGAGATGCTGCGATCCGATCATGTGATCGGATATCGGCGCGATATCAGCCAAAAAACATGGATCGGATCGGATCGGATTCCAGCGAAAATGACCGATCCAAGGCTCCGATATAAGCACTCCATTCCATGACTCCGCTCCAGGATTTCTATCCAGCATGCAGCAGCAGCAGCAGCAGCAGCACACAGAGGCCGCGTTGAGCCTAGGATGGCCAGGGCCAAAACGTCAGACACACCCGTCCTTAACCTATGTGCGATTCGAAATCACGCGTCCACACCATAGACTGGCAAAACATGGCCGCCCCCAGTGTGGCTGAAAGTTTCAAATTATAACAAAACAACCACTATTGCAATTTGCAATACATGTCCCGCAAGGTTTCTGAGATTAGGGGAAAGTCTGAGCTGGCGTTACGCTAAACCAAACGTGGGGATGAGGCAGCGGATTTGTTTTGGCGTTAACGTTAGCTGTTGTGATGATGGCTAACGGGGCTAACGTTAGCTAGCTGGTTAGGCTATCTAGTTGCAGGGCAGCGCTCCACAAGCTTGTTGTGACCAAAACCCCCGCATTTAAAGCATTTCATACTCCCAGAGCTGGCGTAAACCATAGAGAACCTCATGCATTAGCCTACTCAAAATGAAACGTCCAGGGTTTGTGTCTCCAAAATCAACGTTACATGCAAGCTAACGTAGCTAGCTGCGGAGCACTCATGATCTATAAGGAAAACGAATGCGCACATAGCCTACATAATTGTCAACATCACATACATGTATTTTCTTTAATCTAGACTACAGGCATCATTTTTCAGTCAAAAGTGAAACGACACAGATTGCCGTCATGCCAATAAGAGTCTAAATGTAATTTTTTATGTTTTATCTGCAGACTAAGCAGCTAGGCTTTCGGTTCTATAAAAGCCATTATTTTTTGTATTGACTATTGAGTGATACACTTTACTAAAAAAAAATATTATATCACAATAGTGATGTCAGATTTGCTTAGGTCAGAGCTATGGAATATTAAATCATCCATCTTTGCTCACAACATTTGCCCTTTCTTTCTTCTTCTTTTTTACCCCAGGTGTGCATAAAATACAGGTTAAGAACTTATGGAAAAGTCATGGAAATCCATTGGTCAAAATGTGTATGAACCCTGAAGGGTTAAATTGAGCATTTATGAGAGATTTCAAAAATATCGAGATATATATCGTGTATCGCGATATAGCCGAAAAACATTGCGATATTCTTTAGAGGCCATATCGCCCAGCCCTAATTTGATTGTTATGTTTTAGTTTTACATCAAATGAATTACCGTAAATTCCGGACTATAAGCCGCGGCTTTTTTCCCGTTTTTTGGCCTTTTTTGCCCCCTGCGGCTTAAATAACGGTGCGTCTTATCTATGGATTTTTCCAGCAAACGGCCACTCGGGAACCTCCAAAATCTATGGATGTTGGTATGAGGCAGAACGAGAGCAAGACAGACATTATGAGAGCGAGACCCTGATTGGATGATGTTGCAAAAAATGTGCCTCGCGACCTGATTGGAGCACTGTGCCACTACTCTCTCTCAGCCACTACGGTAAAACACCCTCCCTCCTCCCTCGCTCCGGGGGGAAAAAGGCAGCGATTGAGCTTGAAAGACAGTCTGAATGAAATTGAATGTAACATTCCCAATTCTATGTATTACATTCTAAAAAACTAACAGCAACATTTTGGAAGGCTAAGCCACACAACTAGCTCGTTGTAATCTAACATCATGCTTCAAAAGATGGAGAACTGGCTGTGTTACGACGATGGCGGCGAGAAGAAGAAGGAAAGAAGGAAATCGAGTAGCAGCACGTAACCTTGGCATCAGGGTGTTGACACAGAGAGCAGACGGCCGAGGTGCCGTTCAGATCCGACTGAAGGCTCAAGTTTGCCAGTGGATCCTGACAGCGTGGAGGAGTGTCAAAACATCCACGATTACCAACGGGTTCCGAAAGGCTGGACTGCTGCGTGATGAAGAGGAGGACGCCGCCAGCTGAGGGCCTTCAGAGGCTGTTCGATTCCGACAGTGACGAAGAGGAGTTCGTTGGTTTTGAGAGCGACAACGAAGGAGAGAGGAGAGTGGCTGACGAAGCCACCCTGAGCCTGTTCGTTTCCGACACTGAAGATGAGGACTTTGGTGGTTTTAGTACGCAGGAAGAAGACGAAGATGAGGATTAATGACTTGACTTTTCTGGTTACAGCCGTGTACTGCACCTTAGCCTAAAAGATGAAGACGAGGATTAATGACTTTTCTGGTAGGCTGATTACCGTATATTTTAAGCAGCCGTGTTACTGCAACTTTAGGCTTACGCGCTTACTGTCGTGTTACAGGCACTTTATTTTGCACTTTAAAAAAAACACATTTAATTTAGCCATTGATATTGCCTCGTCAAGCGCTGTAAGCTTTGTTTTTTGTTATGGTACTACTGTAGGCTATAATGTAGATCAGTGGTTTTCAACCTTTTTCATGCCAAGGACCCCTAAATTTACACAGCACAGTACATGTTCTGTAGCTACTATTGCACTAAATGGTAACACTTGAATACGTTATGCAAATATGCAACTTGTTTTGTTGAAATGTTAATAAATGGGAGCTTCCCCAAACAGCCATCTCTTTCCCGACAATCCCCTCTGTGCACGAAGCCTTACATATGGTAATTAAACATCAAAACACCCGCGGCTTATAGACCGGTGCGGCTTATAGAAGAAAAAAATAGTCACCTTTGAAGGTGCGTCTTATAGACCGGTGCGCCTTATAGTCCGGAATTTACGGTAGATGAACTAAATCGTTTACATACTATATTACCAAAGCACACACATACATACCTAACCCTAAAAATGTTTGTTGCCTGCTAGCTATCAGACAGCATAGAGAGACTTAAATATGTGCTGTATCGGTATCGGATCGAAATCGGTTATCGAATCGGGTATCGAAATTTGATCGGAATCGGATCGGTTTTGAGCTAAAATATCGAAATCGGATCGGAATTGAAAAATCTCGATCGCAGCATCTCTAGTTTATACAGAGAGCAGTCAGAACAGACACAGAGGCTGTGGGGTTTATACAGAGAGCAGTCAGAGCAGACACAGGCTGTGGGGTTTATACAGAGAGCAGACACAGAGGCTGTGGGGTTTATAGAGAGAGCAGTCAGAGCAGACACAGAGGCTGTGGGGTTTATACAGAGAGCAGTCAGACTAGACACAGAGGCTGTAGGGTTTATACAGAGAGCAGTCAGAACAGACTCAGAGGCTGTGGGGTTTATACAGAGAGCAGTCAGAGCAGACACAGAGGCTGTGGGGTTTATACAGAGAGCAGTCAGAGCAGACACAGAGGCTGTGGGGTTTATACAGAGAGCAGTCAGAGCAGACACAGAGGCTGTGGGGTTTATACAGAGAGCGCAGTCAGAGCAGACACAGAGGCTGTGGGGTTTATACAGAGAGCAGTCAGAACAGACTCAGAGGCTGTGGGGTTTATACAGAGAGCAGTCAGAGCAGACACAGAGGCTGTGGGGTTTATACAGAGAGCAGTCAGAGCAGACAAAGAGGCTGTGGGGTTTATACAGAGAGCAGTCAGAACAGACACAGAGGCTGTGGGGTTTATACAGAGAGCAGTCAGAGCAGACAAAGAGGCTGTGGGGTTTATACAGAGAGCAGTCAGAGCAGACACAGAGGCTGTGGGGTTTATACAGAGAGCAGTCAGAACAGACTCAGAGGCTGTGGGGTTTATACAGAGAGCAGTCAGAGCAGACACAGAGGCTGTGGGGTTTATACAGAGAGCAGTCAGAGCAGACACAGAGGCTGTGGGGTGTATACAGAGAGCAGTCAGAGCAGACACAGAGGCTGTGGGGTTTATACAGAGAGCAGTCAGAGCAGACACAGAGGCTGTGGGGTTTATATAGAGAGCAGTCAGAGCAGACACAGAGGCTGTGGGGTTTATACAGAGAGCAGTCAGAGCAGACTCAGAGGCTGTGGGGTTTTGAGTATATCTCCTCATAAATGTTTTCTCGCTTGATCTGTTGACTTGCACAAAAGACTTGTCAAAAGAACTACGGACTACGGACTACGGATGTAATTTAGCATTCTTGCTAACTCCGGCTTATTTACGTTGCCTTGTGTAATGTTCATGAATATGCACTGTCCCGTCCAAATAAACAAATAAAGTAAAGTAAAGAATAGAGTGTTTGGCAGCATGCTACGATGCTCCCGTTGTTCTTGAACACACTATTAATACAGACTCAAAAACATTAGAATGGGAAAGTCAATCTTGTAAATTAGTGAGAGGAGCAGGGAGAGGGAATGTGTGGGTGGAGTTTAAAGTTGAACGTCGTCACCTCTCGCACCGCTCAAATACCAAAATAGCTACAGCAAAAATTAAGCCTTAGCCGAGTTCTCTCAGTATTTTTTACTGAGTTGCCAAGATTTATTGAGATTTCTGCACAAACCAGATTATGTCATGTTCACTTAATTCAAATGTACAGTAATCATACCAAGCTCAGCACATTGCTTATCCTCTCACAAGCAATTTTACTTTTCCCTTTTTAATTATTTTTGGCAGAACTTACTCAAAATGGTGAGCTGTTTGTAGTTTTGCAGTTGTGTAGTGCACTGACTGAAATGTAAATTAATGTTTATTTGTTGGTGAGGTGCCCCCAGGGTTCAAATCATAGAAGGATGCTTACATCTTTTCACAGCACTTTTCATCATCATCATTAGGATGATTATCTCCCCTACTGTTATCACCTCCGTTGCCATGGTAACAGACTATTCAGCATGATGAAATCAGTCTGTCAGATCATTTATGAAAGGACACCGATGCTTTTGATGCATGCTGTAAGTGATTTAGCTGACACTCATTTATTAGCAGGCCGCTGTATTCCAGTGGGAAAGACATATTGATTCATTCATTGCTTTCCTGCTTTCTCTCTGGTATTTGAATCAACACTTTATGATTGTGTGAGTGACCCAAGGCTAGGGGGTGTGCCGTACCGTATCAATATATCATTGAAGTTCATATTCATATCATCAACAAATCATTTTGTGATCATGACAATAGTGTGACTTGTTGATGTAATGACGTCACAGCATTAGGCTCTGCAGCGGTATGATGACGTACACACAACAACAAGCATGGCTGAGAGAGGCTCCACAGTGGAGGAGTTGATTCCAAAAAGGGGAGTGACTTCAACTGTGGAAGTGGTTTGCATGGAAAGAGCATACAATAAACCACCGTAATATATTTTAAGGCATATTTGAATATATATATATATATATATATATATATATATATATATATATATATATATATATATATATTTTAAGTTAAGTTATCCTTTATTTATCCCCATGGGGAAATTCATCCTCTGCATTTGACCCATCCTCTACTAGGAACCTTCCTAGAACTAGGAGCAGTGGGCAGCCGCAGTGCAGCGCCCGTTACCATTGCCTTGGTCAGGGGCACTGACAGGAGTATTAACCCTAACATACATGTCTTTGATGGTGGGAGGAAACCGGAGAAAACCCACACAAACACGGGGAGAACATGCAAACTCCACACAGGAAGGACCTGGGATGGACCGGGGTTCGAACCCGTGACCTTTTTGCTGTGTAAACTGTTATGTTTATGCAGACCTATAAAACGTTTTTTGTTGCAGTTGTATATTCTTGAAATTAATAATAACATATTTTTCAGTATTTTGTCATATCGTCATGAATATATCGCTATCACAGAAATACCCTGAAACATGATATTATTTTACAGTAGGGCCATATCACCCACTCCTACCAGAGGGAGTATAAAAGTTTGGCATTTTCTCCTCTGCCTATTTAAACCGATCATGTGAATTTGCCTTACTTTAGAGTACAGTACAAAACTGCACTAGATACATTTTACTATCCAAACATTTGAAGTGTTTTTGTGCATTTGTGTTACATTTATAATATTAGAGCATGAATCAGAGACATTTTTGAATCGAGATTCCCTCATTAGACTACATCAGTTTATCATGTAAGCTATGATTTTATTTTCTCCCTTCCCCTTAGATGCTGACTCCCACAGAGATAAGCAGATAATGATTTTGGTACACATCAATGAATAAGGAAAACATTGCTGATGTGTAATCATTGGTGTTGGCAGAAATGCCATTGACACTGCATTTCTAGTGATGATGTTCTATTGATTTGTTTTCCACACTTGGCAGTACAGTAGATGGTGCTATGTTTATTCCACATAAGGAGAAATGCCTCCAGACAACAATAACATCCCTGTCAGCTGTCAATCCAGCTGATACTTCAGCTGCAACTGGATATGAGCGTTAGCTAGTGGGGTGAGTGGACTCATACCTGGGTTGTCATCAGTCATCAGTCAATGCAATGTGAAGGGCTTTCTGTTGACACCCTCTGGCAGCCATATTGGAGGTCCTCAGCTCTTGGGCAACAGTGACTGTGGACAACTGATTGCTTTTCTAAACGTACTTCAATCATGAGAGACCAGTTGGTAAGATTGAATACGCACCTTATTCAGCAAGTGGCATGGCATGGCAATTACTTTGGCGTAGGACTCCATTGTAAGATGATGCCCCTCTT
The DNA here is from genome assembly GCF_964638095.1 of Poromitra crassiceps. Taxonomy (NCBI): domain Eukaryota; kingdom Metazoa; phylum Chordata; class Actinopteri; order Beryciformes; family Melamphaidae; genus Poromitra; species Poromitra crassiceps. The sequence goes on along the minus strand of NC_139625.1, from coordinate 81,978,999 downwards.
GTGGTGAGAGGGGGGCATCTGTTTAGCTAGGATAGAGAATCCCCTCCGGTGAGGAATTCTTCAGGAGTCCAGACTCGTTGGTGGCGGACTGGAAAGGTGGGTGGGGCGAAACGACAGCTCACTGGAGACAAACAGCCGGGATGCCAGCGGCTGCTATGATTGGGCCAGAGAGGAAGGTGAGCTGAAACCCTCACTATATACACTAGGATGAACTGACGTCATAACTGATGTCATACTTAACTGACATCATACTTGACTGACGTCACAGGCTGATCAGATATGGTCTTCATGGCCTGAATTTGGGTCTGAGACCACACGTCTTGGTCATCTCAACAGAACTGAATAGACATGATGTCTTTTCTACATACCCTGAAGAAGGCCCTGCGAGGATGAAACCGCTCGGCGGCGATCATTTTAACTTGATTATGTCCTAGAGAATCAAGGCTTTTGAACCTTTACACCTCTGTCTCAGTGTGAGATCAGTGCCTGAAGCAAGCTGATGCTTTACCTTTTTGGATATATTTTTGTACTTCAAGAGCACCTCACATTCCTGGAGCCGACCAGTGAGCACTCGGTAATTGTCTTTTGTTTGTAGACATGGTCTCTCTTGAGAATGAGACCCGGTGTCTCAATGAGATTTTATATTATACAGTATATATTATATATTTATGAGCTATTTCTTCTTTTTCTTTTATATATATTTTCCCCCCGATTTTCTTATCCCATTTTATATCCCCCGTTAGTGCTAATTTAAATTTATTTATCCTGGTTGCTACTCCACCCTCTGCCAATCTGGGGAGAGCCGAAACTGGCACGCACTCCTTCAGCGCCCACAGCGTCCCAGGTGGGAATCGAACCCAGGACCTTCTAGCTGTGAGGCGACAGCGCTTACCACTGCACCACCATGCCCCCCTTTTCTGAGCTATTTCTGATGGGGAAATGATCCATTTCATATTTAGACATTATTTGCCTACAGCCAATTCTCCAATGGACCTCCATGACGGCATCATCCATGTTGACATAGAGATGTCAACATGAAACAGTAAATATGCCACGGCGAGGAGGGAATAGAGACAAGATCCTCCTTCAAAGAGAGGCCTACTGGATCCACTCCCTTGATACCCTCATCCCTAAGGGGCTTAATGAGGAGATGTCTTTTGTTTGTTTTCTTTGAATGTTTTGTTTTCTATGAATGTGGTGTTTCAGTTATAATGTACCTGCATTGACTTTGCTGACTCCCTCTGCTGGTCTACCTTGATTGTGCCGGTATGGGACCTATAATTAGAGGCACCTGTGCATCACCTGCATGTAATTGCCATTACAGCTGAAGAAGGGCTGCTGCCCGAAACGTCCATTATTGTGTGGCAATACATCTTTTGAACTCGGAGTGCTGTCCTTTTCGGTTTTTTGTTTTTTTTAATTAGACATAGAGATGTCAACATGGATGTTGACATGGAGACACGATTGCAAAGCCTCTGTAGTGGATAATAGCGAGCACTGGGCAGGATCAGTTAAAGCCAAGTTAAAGAGTCAATCCACGGACGGCACTCTGTCTCATGCCTTCTGGTTCTGCCCTTCACTGACCGGATTCTGGGCCAAGATATTCCACTGGTACTCTAACCTCACACCATACGCCGAAGCAACACTCAACCTACGCTGAACCCACAGGATCCATTTCACCGTCCTTGTTAACAGGCACACCAGCCGTGCGCGTGCCTCGAGGCTTCTCTCTCTCGCTCACTGTCCGCCCTCCTCCCCCACGTGCACCACTTGTCTTGAGTTGAGATGTGCTCTGTGATAAACTCTCGCGTCAGTCAGCAGGCTGGCTCTCTCAAAGGAGAAAGCTCTGACCATTTCACAGTGCAAACAATCAGCTCATTAACCCATGTTCTATCTTTTCCTTAACTGCGAGGGTGCTGTGTGGGACTATCATGCTGAAAATAGCGTTGCCTCCTGCCAAGCGTGGAAAACTGCATAAATCCGGTCTCATGAGAGCTCTGTACTTTCACTATGTTCGCTCAGTGTTTAGAGAGACAGATCGCTCATCGTGTTTCAAGCAACAAGCGTCTTTACATGGATTCTACTGAAGAATATATTCAGTTTAAAATGTTTAACGTAAGTCCGTCATTAAGTCTTCTGTCTCCTCTGTGTCACAGACAGAGACCCAAGTCGGGTTTCCATCCAGCTGTTTCTATCCAAAATTTCAATTTGGGAATAAAAACACTGAGTGGAGACGCTGCAAAATCCGCAAAAGCCTTCAAATATTGCAAAAAAGTTTTCACGCTTGAGGGAGGTGGAAAAGTCGCGTGTATCGATAAAAGGAAAATGCGATAAGTGCAGTGGAAACAAATTAAGCGATATTCCGTTGTCTTGCAAATCAAAAACCACATAGTTTGCCTTGATCACTGCAAAACATGACATGCCTTGTCGCCTATACAATAGGGCTACACATGGTAAATCATGGTAAATAGGCTACACAGCACAATACCAGCCGTGGTAAACGGAAGAAGACTGGGATATTAACTTTAAGGCGACTCACTTCTAGAATTGAATGAAATTGTATTCACTTACTATTAGGGCTGGGCGATAAAACGATGTCGAAAATTTTCACGGAAAAAACGGCCACGATAACGATGATAAATTTATGAGCTGTAATTTCGATAAAATATTTTCAGTGTTGCGTTCAAAACCCCTCAGAAACATGACCGCAGCTTAGCACAGCAATGCTTATTGTGTGTAACGTGTCGTTTTTGGGGGGTATTTGAAGGCAACACTGAGTGGAACCAATGGCATCAATGGAAAATAAACCATGTGATGCACGCGTTTGCGGAAGAATTCCTTTCTCTGCTCAGAGCCTCGCAGTCGGCTGGCTCTTCTTCTCTCAGTTAGAGCCTGGCCCGGCAAAACAACAGTAACATAAACAGATGGAATTAAAATATGTCAGGCCGTGGATTTGTACACGGGAGATAAAGCTGCAGCAGACAGTAGTTCTGGTTATGGGTAGCGGTAGCTGGCTGTCATGAATGGTATCAAATTAGCATCTACATCGCGTTAGCTAACGCTAACGTTAGCTTACGCGCTAACGTTAATATCTTCATACTTGACAATCTTGCTAACGTTATGCTATCTGTTAGACCATCTATAGCAGCTATCCGAATAACATTACACATCTATGGTTTAAACAGTCTTTGCTTCCTTTATCAAACCAACAGCAGCTAACTATAGCTGCATAATCAACACCTAGCCTTGAACCAAGACGTTCATTGCATTAAAACAACATAATGCAATACACACAACAGAATAAGCACACCACAGACCAGTGGTATAAGGGAAAACAAGTAACAAGCATAGAACAATTATAATAAGCTGAAAATGCAAATGGATCAAGTTACATTAAAAAGCCATAAGTGAATAGTATGGACAAACAGATGACTAAATAATGGGTTATCATTTAATGACAACAATAGCCAATGAGCTGCATTGAGCCTCATGAGAATACTTTGAATTGAATTCAACTTAATTGTAACCGGTCAGAGATTAATAGTCGTATCGAATACATTCTATATCGACCCCACCTGTAGAAAGAAAAAACACAAAAACCAAACCAAAAAAACAACACACATTTATACACTAAGGCGTTACATTTTCAGCTTCCATGTTTTCCACGAATGTTAGGAAGGGCTGCCAAATGGCAAAAAAGCTCAGTGCGGACCCTTGAATCGAGTACCTGATCTTCTCTAGTTTGAGAAACTGCATAACATCTTTAATCCACTGAGATGAAGTGGGAGGAAGAGGCTCTTTCCACTTAAACAATATTAGTCGTCTCGTCTGGCTAACAAAGTACAATATGCCATCATGTTACATTTATAGTTATTTAGTTGGACATCCGGTGGTGCGACACCAAACAATGCTATAAAAGGGGATGGGACTATCGGTTCTTCTAAAATTTTGGAAAAAGTATCAAAAATAAATTGCCAGAAGTTAAGTAATCGTGGACACGTCCAAAACAAATGTAATAAACTTGCAGGAGCCTGTTTGCATCTATCACAGGTTGGATCCAAATCAGGTTTGATTCTGGACAGTCTTCGTATTTTATTTTGCCGACTTTCTGAAAATTCGATTACAATTTGCGATACCTTTGGATGGAAAACCCAACTACAGACGGTGTGTGTATGATTCTGCCTGTGAGAGCGGAGCGGTGTGCGCACCTCTCCCTCCTCCTCTGCACAGAAGAGAGGCTGCAGGAGCCTGCTGCTCTGCTCCAATGAGCACACTACAGACATTAGTCTAATTCATAAGACAGACTAATGTCAAATTCAAGCAAATTTGTTAATGTGGGGAACTGGGAAGCACTGCATAGTACCGGATTCGCACACTCTAAAATAATGGTTGCATATATTCCATCTGAAACCTTGAATAGAGCGCTGAAGTGAAGGCACGTCACTAATTAATATTTCACGTAAGTAAAATAAAAATAACTGATGATTAACCGGTTAAGGGAGTCGGTTAGTCGAGAGTAAAATCAACCAAAAATCCACATCCCTATATGTAAGTAAGTAATTCTTTATTTCTATAGCACCTTTCACAGCACAAGGTCACAAAGTGCTTTACAGAGAGACAGAGTAGAAATTACAATGAAACAGTGAGATGAAAAACATAAGAAGCAACGATGAACAAGATGCATACATGATAAAAGACACAGGGAACATAAACAATAATAAATGGTTATCTGAAGGCTTGCCGCAACAGAAAGGTCTTTAGCTGTCTCTTAAAAATATCCACGGAGGCAGAGGCTCTTAGGTCCAGGGGGAGAGCGTTCCAAAGCTTGGGAGCTACAGTTTTAAAAGCGCGGTCAACTTTTGTTTTGACCCATGGTCCAGGGTACGACCAGGAGCCCCTGTGATTTCAACCTACTTAATTGTGAGTTCCCACAACCATTGGCGAGATCACTGTTACCATAGAAACATTCCCAGCTCCAAAGTTGAACATGGTACTGTAGCCTGGCCAGAGTGAAATATTGTTTGTCAAAGATAGAAATGGAGAGATTGTTAAACTGTTTTGTAGAATTATTTTGTTCTTACTAAAAACATGAAATGGTGGTTCAATCATCTCAAATCAAGTCAATAAACAGGACTTATATTCATTGAAATAATTGTATATCAAATGTGTGCAACAGTTTATTATCGCAGAGATATTACATTTAAAGTGACCCATTTTGATTAAATTAAAAGTCTGCTGGCTACAGCCAATGCAAATATATCTGTCTACAATGTGATATTCTATTTCTCCCTCCCTCTCATGTGTACTTGCATGAGGCAATAACTGAATAGCCTAGGAGTTCCATTTTGAAGTGGGCAGATGGACACACAGGTGCGTGTGCGTGCGTCTATACACATCAGTGTCTAGACCAAAAGGTGCTTGTGATTTAATGAGAATGAGACGGTTTCAAAAATGAAACCGTTTTTTCATGTGTAGAATAAGGAAGATCATCAGGCAGTAGATCAGACATCTTTGAAATTCTCTGTGAAAACGGTAATGTCATGTAGTTGGCTGTAGGCCTATAACACAGGTGCACATATTAGATTGCACATTCTTTCTGGATTATGATACCCGGGATCTCTGTGCAGGGTCCCCTTGTCAAATCTGATTGTGTCATATATTATTTAGTAGCACTTCTGAAAATGATGGAAAGGCAATCAATTGCATCACTTTCCATGCTGTATGGGATGAGTACATCTTTCTTTCCAAAAGAAAAAAAACACTTGAGGATTTTCTGATATATACTATAGAGAAAATGAAATGAGTGGCGTGTAGGACAGACAGCAGGCGTGTGGCAGGCAGCAGCTGCTGATACAGCTCAAAAACCATCAAGAATCATCTACTGTAGGGCAGGGGTTTACAACATCTGAGACTGTGGGCCTCCCCTCAGACACAGCTTGACCCCCCCCCCCCCCCCCCCACTCCATCAGGATTATGTTATCCCATCAGGATTAGGTTATTTGATCCTTTGCCACTCAACAATTGCCAAGACAGCCTGGTATTGATGTTTGACCTTCAGCCTACAACACATCAATCAAAAGGTCTGTCTGAAGGCATGGATTTGTTTTGGACTCTGGGAAACTGGGAAAAGCAATAAAATGACTCAAAACGATAGTGTACTGCAGGGATACTCAACTTGCTTTGCCCGGGGGGCCACTTTCATGAAATGATAGAAGGCCAGGGGCCAGTTAATAAACAAATAATATACATTTTTCTGTAGTGGATTGTAGGTTTTTGGGGTGACAGCTGGAGTTTAGTCTGACAATGTTGTGCACACCGGATAATTAGTTAGGTTAAGTTAGTTAGGTTAAGTACATACTGTACATAAGTGCCTGGGTAGCAAGCAGACGGCGGTATTTGACAATTTAGCTGGAGCTCAGTCAAACTTTATTTCATGTTAGTTTTCATTGTGAATTAGATTCTAGTTCACAATGAAAACTCACGTGACATTATTAGAAAATGGTCGGGGGGCCACTCTGCACCCTGTCGCGGGCCGCATCTGGCCCCCGGGCCGCAAGTTGAGTATCACCGCTGTACTGTATCTCTGAACTATCTCTTTAACCAAATCACACACATTTAGACTATTCTATATGTGATCTCATTTTGATAACTAATGTTCTGTAATAACTACGCCAATATTTTTTCCACATCCATTCACTGAGCCTCCCCTGAAACTGTTTGGAGTCCCCATGAGGAGGCCCGCCTCCCACTTTGTAAAGACCTGATCTAGGGTGTCAGAGAGGTCTGATTGCAGAGTATCACAAGCTGTCCCACCTATTGTGCTATGGTCACAATGAACAATGAGGATCCCTACAATATGAAGCACAAAGGCTCACAGTGGACCAGTCATAACAAACCTATCCATGAAAGGAGAGGCATCTTGGATAATTAATTGTTAAATTAGTGCTTCTTATTAGATGAGACACCGCATGGCTATGACACATTTTACCCAGCATAAATTAGTTTAAACTGGAGAATTTGGCACAATTTCTGTGACTTCAGATACCCCTCCATAGACTTGAATGAACCGCTTCTATGCATAATTGGCAACTACACTGCTGCCTTGCAAGTATCGATGCATTATGATGTGTGAGACCTAAATGGGTGCACCAGAGTTTCAAGAAAGAGGGGCAGCAGTGTACAAAAACTATATATATATATATATATATATATATATATATATATATATATATATATACACGCAGACTGGGTATGACTCATATACACATGAGTTACACCCAGTTGACATTGTCATTGTCACTGCACAGCCACAGCACTTTGCTCCCATGGTGAATGGTTTTTCAGCCTTATGTAGCATCTCTCTGATAGAATCATTTGGGGTTCGCCTTTAGAGACAAAATGCTGCTTGGTTTTCCTCTGAGTTCTGGGTGCACCAAGATGAACATAAGGTGAGCATGTGAACATCTTCTTCTGGGGCCCACTCGCCCCTTTAATCACAACTCTGATTAACACACGACTAAGGCGGCGTTCACACCCAACACGCCTTTTTCAGTCAGAACGCTATCATGTTGAAATCAGTATCAAAAGCATGTTGAGAGCGCTTCCTTCAGGACACAATGATCACACGGACGGTAGCCAGCTGGTTTTCTGTCTGTTTGATGTTGTTGACTGTGAACATGAAAGCCAGATTATTGCCAATTCTGGCAGCAGCGGAGGTTGAAGATCCCTCTGGGAGGAGAAGAAGTCTCCGCCAAAAAAAACTAGACACCACCAGCGTTTAAATGCCAGGTGCATTCCTTGAAAGAGGACGCATTTAGCGCGTCCTTACATTGAGAAGGAATTGCAGAAAGACGCTGGCAGCTCAAATGAGCGCGTTGTGTGTGAAGTGTGAACTAAGATGATGTGTTTCCCTATTATTATTATTATTATTATTATTATTTCATTAACAGAGCAGAGAAGTTGGGCATACACCAACATTTTCTAACCCATACTCATCAGAAATATTTGCATCCACAGTGGTTAAAGTGGGATTTGGCAGGTGATTTTGAAAATATAATGCAGAAGCATTTCACTTCTCTCCAAACAATGCACTGTACTTTTCTTTGCATTTAGCTCGATTGAATTCAAACTAGAACATGCTAAATATCCTAATGAAAATGTAATTGTGCTTGCTGCCCTCGCGACGCCCCGCCCCCTTGCAACGCCCCTGCCCATGCAGCCCCAATCGGCAATGTGTAGCTGACGTCTCTAGGCGGTTGCAAGGGTGTAGTAAGTGGTTGCTAGGGTGATTCTGGCTGGTCGCAAGGGCATTTGTAGATGGTTGCTAGGGTGGACTAAGTAGTTTTGGGCAGGAGCGGGAGGAGTCAAGGAATCCAGGGGCGAAATAATTTTGATTTTAGAAGCTACGGTTCCAAAGTTATGGACCAAAACGTAAAGGTGTCTGGTAGAGCGCCACCATCAGTTCGATTGGTGTAATTTTTCATTCATAGTAAAAGGCCCCTCTGTGAACGTTTGGTAGCTCTAGCTGTTATGGTTTCTGAGATACAACTAATTTAATGCAAGATTTTTCATCCCCCCACAGAAAGGATGTTTCCCACTGCATTTGAAGGCAGCATTTGTGTGACGACATGTGGCGGTTTTAAGTCCATTTAACTGCATTTCTTACTTGTCCCTGCTAATAGGGGCAATTTAGTAGTTTGCACGGAGGTGTAGAAGCTGTGTTTTGAGTTTAAAACAGCCTAAGAGGACTCAGGGACTCAAATATTCAAATAGCACATTTGTCTGAGTTAATCCTTACTTAGGCTTTACTGGCAGCAGTCTGAGTTAATCCTTAGGCTTTACTGGCAGCAGGCTGAGTTAATCCTTACTTAGGCTTTACTGGCAGCTGTCTGAGTTAATCCTTACTTAGGCTTTACTGGCAGCAGGCTGAGTTAATCCTTACTTAGGCTTTACTGGCAGCAGTCTGAGTTAATCCTTACTTAGGCTTTACTGGCAGCAGTCTGAGTTAATCCTTACTTAGGCTTTACTGGCAGCAGTCTGAGTTAATCCTTAGGCTTTACTGGCAGCAGGCTGAGTTAATCCTTACTTAGGCTTTACTGGCAGCAGTCTGAGTTAATCCTTATTTAGGCTTTACTGGCAGCAGGCTGAGTTAATCCTTACTTAGGCTTTACTGGCAGCAGTCTGAGTGAATCCTTACTTAGGCTTTACTGGCAGCAGGCTGAGTTAATCCTTACTTAGGCTTCACTGGCAGCAGTCTGAGTTAATCCTTACTTAGGCTTTACTGGCAGCAGGCTGAGTTAATCCTTACTTAGGCTTTACTGGCAGCAGGCTGAGTTAATCCTTACTTAGGCTTTACTGGCAGCAGTCTGAGTTAATCCTTACTTAGGCTTTACTGGCAGCAGTCTGAGTTAATCCTTACTTAGGCTTTACTGGCAGCAGGCTGAGTTAATCCTTAGTTAGGCTTTACTGGCAGCAGGCTGAGATAATCCTTATTTAGGCTTTACTGGCAGCAGTCTGAGTTAATCCTTACTTAGGCTTTACTGGCAGCAGTCTGAGTTAATCCTTACTTAGGCTTTACTGGCAGCAGGCTGAGTTAATCCTTACTTAGGCTTTACTGGCAGCAGGCTGAGATAATCCTTACTTAGGCTTTACTGGCAGCAGTCTGAGTTAATCCTTACTTAGGCTTTACTGGCAGCAGGCTGAGTTAATCCTTACTTAGGCTTTACTGGCAGCAGGCTGAGTTAATCCTTACTTAGGCTTTACTGGCAGCAGTCTGAGTTAATCCTTACTTAGGCTTTACTGGCAGCAGTCTGAGTTAATCCTTAGGCTTTACTGGCAGCAGGCTGAGTTAATCCTTACTTAGGCTTTACTGGCAGCAGTCTGAGTTAATCCTTACTTAGGCTTTACTGGCAGCAGGCTGAGTTAATCCTTACTTAGGCTTTACTGGCAGCAGTCTGAGTGAATCCTTACTTAGGCTTTACTGGCAGCAGTCTGAGTTAATCCTTACTTAGGCTTCACTGGCAGCAGTCTGAGTTAATCCTTACTTAGGCTTTACTGGCAGCAGGCTGAGTTAATCCTTACTTAGGCTTTACTGGCAGCAGGCTGAGTTAATCCTTACTTAGGCTTTACTGGCAGCAGTCTGAGTTAATCCTTACTTAGGCTTTACTGGCAGCAGTCTGAGTTAATCCTTACTTAGGCTTTACTGGCAGCAGGCTGAGTTAATCCTTAGTTAGGCTTTACTGGCAGCAGGCTGAGATAATCCTTACTTAGGCTTTACTGGCAGCAGTCTGAGTTAATCCTTACTTAGGCTTTACTGGCAGCAGTCTGAGTTAATCCTTACTTAGGCTTTACTGGCAGCAGGCTGAGTTAATCCTTACTTAGGCTTTACTGGCAGCAGGCTGAGATAATCCTTACTTAGGCTTTACTGGCAGCAGTCTGAGTTAATCCTTACTTAGGCTTTACTGGCAGCAGGCTGAGTTAATCCTTACTTAGGCTTTACTGGCAGCAGTCTGAGTTAATCCTTACTTAGGCTTTACTGGCAGCAGTCTGAGTTAATTTGCTGGATCCTTGAGTTAAACCAAAATCCTCACTTGTTTACAAGACGAGCTCTATGCCCCCAATAACCTGTAAATACAGTGACCCTCTTAGAAATCAACATAAACCCCCAGTTGCCCCCACTAACAATAACAACAACCATCTTACAATACTAAATGAGGCTATAATATGAGTACTTTACCTCAATGCACTTTGGACTTCCCTCTTTTTATTTAACCCCATTTAACCTTGGATAATACTAGTCATTTGGAATGAGACTTCAGCCTCAGGAAAATGTAAAACTGCAATTACTGTCAAATGTGATGTATTAACCATCCATCATAGGGCCTACGTTTACCCCTTTTTCTGCAGCATAAAGTGGGCTTCAGTGGAGAAGATGTTAGTGCCTTGGCTCTGTGTAGAGGTCTCCAGTGAGAAGTTGGGACCACGTGTGTGTGTGTGTGTGTGTGTGTGTGTGTGTGTGTGTGTGTGTGTGTGTGTGTGTGTGTGTGTGTGTGTGTGTGTGTGTGTGTGTGTGCGTGCGTGCGTGCGTGTGTGTGTGACCGTGTGTGTTGTGTTGCATGTTTTGGACGTGTGTGGAATCCTGTGAAGCTCTTAATGAAAGTGGGAGTGCTTAGCAGACGTCAGGGCTGCCCTGATGGAAATCGATGCGCTCCTTTGTGGCGGACAGCGGAGCAGCCAATTCCAGGCCTCGGACGCCTGACTTGGTGCCGTTAGACTTTGACGAGCATTTAATGGCCTGTCACTGGACCAGACTGGGAATCAATTTGTAAAGGCAGTAATGTATGTATCCCAAGGTAACTCTTTAATTAAGACTAAAAGAAGAAGACAATGGTGATGCATAGGTGTGCGGATTATGAAGATCCAACAGGTTTTAATTAGGTTTTAATTACTTTGAATTAGCCGGGCTCTTTGTCGAGCGTGAGTCTGACCCCGCCAGCTCACAAGTGAAGAGAGAGCGACTGTGAGCGACATATTAGAAATGGGTATTTAGCCCCAGTGTAAACATTTCAACAGGCCCAGCTGCTGCAGTCAAGTCCCCTCACTGTTAGCCAGTCTGCCAGGAGTTTCACTACCTGTACTCATCACATCCCCTGCCTCTCTTTTCATGGCTAAGTGATTTTCTTTCTGGATCATTTCACCAGCATGAAACAAAGCCCACAAGCACCACATACATCATCCAGACTACAAACTGTCCTCTCTCAAAAGTTTATTTTATTTTCCTCTCCCTCCTCTTGAGCTGTTCTCCCTCGCTCTCCCTCACACTTTTGTGACCCTGTATTTTTAAGGATGTTGCAATCCTTCAGGACCATCTACTTTTCATCTCAAAAAGAGGTGAGTGTGTGTGTGTTTGTGTGAGTGTGTGTGTGTGTGCCCTGTCGCCGAATGGCAGTGACAGCGAGACTGTGCATACTCGAACGTTAACTCGGCGTGTTGGCTGCGGTACACGTCCAAAACGTTATCGTGTCGTTTACCAAGAACTTGCAATCATGTCGGTGGGGGAACATTTTATTGTCCCTCCATTTCAAAACTCATTCCGGTGAGCCTGCAGAAGGCTTTGCTAGATGAGGGACAAGCACTGTTAAATGAGGAAATGGCATTTCCTCATTCCTCACAACAAGGAGTTGACGCCGCAGAGTAGGGCTGCACGATATATCGTTTACACATCGACATTGCGATGTGCGCATGCGCGATAGTCACATCGCAGGACGTGCGATGTCAAAAGCAAATTAACTCGTCATGTTGCTTGATAAACTCTCACTTTAGGGGTAGCCTACTGAGTGAAATGCAGGCTCTCTCAAAGGAGAGAGACGCCCCGCTACTGTACTCACTCATTTAGTGCTTAGCTTCAACACAACAAACATGCACAGAGACCTAAATTGAATTATCTTTTGCTTATGTTGCGTTGCTGACAGTAGCCCGTCTGTAAACGATGTGGTTGTGGAGGCGGACTTGTCCACAGTTTGCAGCGCACTCGCATACAGCAGGCTGGCTGCTGTAACTCAACATGTCCGTAGAGTGGAGATATTTACTCTTGAAACACCAAAAAGCAAGACCGCAACTTATGACACGAAGGCTGATTACTGAGAAGTTGTCCGTGTTATCACTGTGGCTGTCTCTCCCCTTCAAGTCTCTGATGTTGCATCACATGATAGCAGTAACGTTACGGTAGAGTTAATCATACATAGCGACTTATTTACACAAAACATGTCAGTGAAAATAAAAAGAGAAGAGACATATCTGGGCAATTAAATGTATATTTATTACTTTTCACGAATGAATTGTTTGTCACCGGTCGGCTGCATGTGAATCCTCGTCTCTCTGTACTGCCAGCCTTGCGCTCAAAAACCGGAACTCCGCAGATGCGGAGTGTACCACTTGGTCGTTTCTGGAGGGGGTTTCCGGGGGGTCAGACCAAGTGTGTAAAGTGGCAGGGGTGTTTCATTGTTGATTTATTGAAACGTTAGAAGAACGAAAGAAGTTGAAAGCAGTGATTATAATCAATGAAATCTAATGTTTTTCTGCAAATAGCATCATTGGGAGGTAGATTCTGGCACTCAATATTAGGGGTGGGCAATATATCAATTGTATATCAATATTGTGATATGAGACTATATGGTCTTAGATGTTGGATATGGTAATATGGTGATACAGCATACATGTTGTCTTTCCCTGGTTTTAAAGGCTGCATTACACTAAGTGAAGTGTAGGCTAGTGACATTTTAAAGTAGAATGTCATAACTCACTCACTTTTTCATGTATGTAGCCTAAGTCATGGAAATCCATTGGTCAAAATGTGTATGCACCCTGATAGATGACGCTCTGAGGCCTACAGTATAGGCGACAGCCCAGTGGTTGAGAAACATTAAAATACCTAATTTCCCCTCCAAAATCAGATGGACTCCTCTACAAAATCACCCAAATCAATCTAGAAGTATTCTTTTCTTTAAAATAGAGCTATTCTGGTAATCTGGTGAAAATCTGTATTTTTTCATATCGCAATATATATCGCAGGGGCAGGGAATATCGCAATGTCAGTTTTTTCCAATATCGTGCAGCCCTACCGCAGAGTCACATTTTCGAGGAGCTGCACCGCTGAGCTGCGCCGATAGGACGCCCAGCTGCGGCGACCCCCTCGGCGCAGTCAGCGCCGGCGATTCCGCTCGAGCATAATTTGCGCTTAAGCGTTTGAAGGGTTCAGTGTGTGGGTGGGGCAGAATGAGATTGTTCAGGAGTATGTGTCTTAATTGTGTGATTGGAGGGGTTGGCAGAATAACCTTTTCTATCGATAACTATTATTTATGACTTTATTACAACTCTGATGGAGGACTAATGGGGGAAACTTGAAGCCACAGGAAACTGACATTTTCATGAAGGCATTCTGATGGTGTGTTACATCATTGTAAGAACATTAAATATCAAGGAAATGTTCATCAAGTACCTACACAGTAATATTAGACAGATTAATAGAATGGAATGAGGCCATTGCAAAGTATTTTGTTATTTACGAGCATGAATCCTGCATGGATTTAACTGCAAGCTGAAGGATTTATGATGTGAACGTGTGACTGACAGTAAGTTATTGACCCTTCATCATCGCTCACGTTGACTGTCTTGATACATTCCTGTCACATTGTCTCACTAGCAAGAGTATCAGAATGCGCTCCTCCATGTAGTCATTCATATAGGTGCATGTGTAGCTGCAGTCCATTCATAAATCAACTGAAGGCTTTATATGTTTAGTCCTATCCTCCCTGCTCCTCCATCAGCCACACTTTCACCAACATTCAATCACTACTAGACGTTTTCTCCGTGTTCTATGTTTCCCCTACGAGTAACTGTATCCATGAGGGATAGTTTGTGTTTGATGTATTGCAGGTTCATTTGCCCAAATAAGTGATTTGGGATAAAACTGCAAATCCATGCCATCATCTCCAGCATAATTTAGAGCTCTCCAGAAACCTCTCCACAAACAGTGTTTATATCCAAAATGGCTGCTCTGCTCTGTTACCTCCCGGGCTAGGGGTACCTCCAAGCAACATGAAATGAGCCCAACTTCCCCAAGTCCCACAACAGGCACAAAGAACAAATGGGTTTGATGCCAAAATGAATAATGGATGTATTTACAAATGATTAAGAATTAACATGGGTTTTAAATAGACAGATGATCTTGAACAAGAGTCTTGAATTCTTAATAACAGATATAAGCAGTGAAGCTGAACGGCTAGAGTTGACGAGGTTTGGCTTCAGGGTAGGCTGATGCCAAAAAAGACTAACTATGAGGTTAAATCTTACCTAACAAAAAGAGAAACAACAGACGACACCTTACCTTCCTAGCTAACAAAACGAGAGAAAAAGGTTCAACAGAAATGGCAGCCTACTCCTACAGCTCCAACAAAACTACAACCTATCAAAGTAACAACAGTGTGGCTGGTTGGGAGGAGATGAGGATGGGAGATGAACCCTGCACCCACCAGCATCTGCTCTCAGCTCTCTTTTAAAGGAACACTCCGCCCATTTTCAACCAGCTTTGTATCATTAGAACATCAGTAGTATATCAGAAAAGTGTAAACGGTTTTGAAGTCTGTCATTTAATTTGACAGTTAATGAGTGTTAAAGTGTGGACCAGTGACATCACTGGTCCACACTAACTCAAATTAATAACTCATTAACTCAAATCAACTCTCAATAACTGTCAAACTATTCATCATTCATCTAGTTTGACAGTTATTGAGAGTTGATTTGAGTTAATGAGTTATTAATTTGAGTTAGTGTGGACCAGTGATGTCACTGGTCTTCCTTTAAGGGCTGGGCCTCCCCAAAACCAGCCAATCACCCGCTGGCTCCTGACGCATCTATCAAGCACTCACACATACAGTACATACCTGGAACCCACTCAGCCACTCACACAGGCAATCAGGAGGGAAAATGCAACCAATTAGTGAAATAAACAAATAGTGATAAATAAGCCTAAATACGACCACAGTCATAACAGCTCTTTCAAACCTTGGTGACTAAACACTCTGTGACTAAAAAGATATTCAACTGTGACGCGTGACATCAGGGGGAAATAACTGATTCAAATCCCACTTTTCCAACATTGTAAGATTTTTTTAAGTTTGAGTTACTCAACTGCTAATTTTGTTGGGTCAGTGATGATCACTATGATGAAAACCACCGTTTTAGTTGTATTTATTTGCACACTTTAAAAACAGAAATGGATACAAAATGCAAACAAGAACGTAATGTGCAGGTAGACAGGAAAGCCTGGATGGGAATATATAATATATATAATATATATAATATAATGGGTCTCAGAAAGGACACAAGAAAACAAACAGACAAAGAAAAGAAAATCAACAGTAAAGAAAAAAGAACAAACAAGGAAAAACAAAAGAGAATCAAAATGAGGGAGTAGAGCGTTTAAATGGCAGTGTGAGGTGTATGTGTCATGTATGTGGCAGTGTGAGGTGTATGTGTCATGTATGTGGCAGTGTGAGGTGTATGTGTCATGTATGTGGCAGTGTGAGGTGTATGTGTCATGTATGTGGCAGTGTGAGGTGTATGTGTCATGTATGTGGCAGTGTGAGGTGTATGTGTCATGTATGTGGCAGTGTGAGGTGTATGTGTCATGTATGTGGCAGTGTGAGGTGTATGTGTCATGTATGTTGCAGTGTGAGGTGTATGTGTCATGTATGTGGCAGTGTGAGGTGTATGTGTCATGTATGTGGCAGTGTGAGGTGTATGTGTCATGTATGTTGCAGTGTGAGGTGTATGTGTCATGTATGTGGCAGTGTGAGATGTATGTGGCAGTGTGAGGTGTATGTGTCATGTATGTGGCAGTGTGAGATGTATGTGGCAGTGTGAGGTGTATGTGTCATGTATGTGGCAGTGTGAGGTGTATGTGTCATGTATGTGGCAGTGTGAGATGTATGTGGCAGTGTGAGGTGTATGTGTCATGTACTGTATGCCATGTACTGTATGTGTCATGTATGTGACAGTGTGAGGTGTATGTGTCATGTATGTGTCATGTATGTGGACTATGTGATTCATCAGAGGGTCTAAGCTATGTTTTAAATGAGTTGAGAGATGATACGTGTTTGGCAATATTGATATATGTGTTCCTAGTATGGCACCTCTGTGTAGCGCATTGGAAATTGGTTATTGGTAGTGTGACAGTATGGAGGTAAAGGTGATCTGTGTCTTGTATTATGTAGGTATGTATGTATGTATGTTGGAAGTACAACCTACATGGTGCAGGGAGAGAGACAGGTGAGTATATACATTTATAGACAAAAGCGCATACCTGGAGTGTGTTGATATGTGATTTTTTTTAGAGCAGCTTTTGGTTCAAATCTGTTTGAGAATGTAGCCAACCTAACTTTTTTTTTTTTTTTTGGTATGATGTGAATTCTGCAAAGACTGGAGATTATGTATTTGCCCATACGATATTTACGTAAAATATATATGGGTAAATTAAGCTGTAATAAAGGGTTAATTGACATGCATGATTTACCAAACTAGATATTTTTCTGATGATACCAATTGACTTCATTATTTTATTACAGACAACAAGATGAATGTGGTTTTTCCAAGACTTTACAGACTGTTAAAAAATCGGCTCTCTGCCGTGAGGTGTGTGGACTCTCAAGATTTTTATAATCTTCAAGGATTTGAAAATCTTTAGGCGTGGGGGAGACATTGGAGCAACAACAACAACAAAAAAGTACTCAAACCTCCTATATGGGTAGTATGCTCTGTTGCTACAGTATGTGCATTGTTTACAGCAGGGGTATATCATAAATTCCTTGACTTTGTGAAAGGCAGTAGAGATGCTACTGCAATATGATAAAAATAGACACATTGAAAGAGAGGCAGGAAAGGTCAATAGCTAGCGGAGTTATGGAAGCGGCTATTAACTCATTGAGTGCCAGCCACTTTTGGAGAACGGATGCTCCCAGTGCCAGAGTTTCAGAGCGTTTTCAGTGATTTCTCGAGGCCCACAGAATATTGTGTGATATTACTATGTAAACACCGAACACACCCAAAGAACGAGGAGACTCTCTTCTATCATCAGCAAAAAAGTTTATTGATATCATTTTCCGTTCTTTAGTTATCAGCCGGAGAAGATAGGTGGATTTCAGCAAAAACAACACGTTTCAATTTAGAAGCTGAGATAATTAGCCTTTTGTGAAATGAAGCATTTCAAGCACATCACTGACTCTGAAGCTAATATTTTCTGATGTAATGACACCTCAAAAATAATTTCCTTCAATAAAACAGTGAAAACAAAGAAATTTTGTTTGGCCAAATAATATTTTTTAGCTGCAACCAGCAGCACTGGCCCCTGCGTGCGCAGACCCTACACCTTCTTGCTGGTCTTGATTTACTGCTGGTGGGCATCAGATATTCTAGCTTGTTTGCCTGTCTCTGTCCATCAAGCCTGCTGTCTGGGTCTGTGTTTACTGTCAATGGTTGTATGCTGCCCTGCGTGCCCCACCCCCCTCCTCCTCCTCCGTGGGAGTGTCTGGTGGCTCTGCTGCGTTTGCTCTTCGTTTGCTCTGCACTGAACCACCCCCCTCCTCCTCCTCCGTGGGAGTGTCTCTGGTGGCTCTGCTGCGTTTGCTCTTCGTTTGCTCTGCACTGAAAAGTGCGCTGCACCCCGCTTTTTCACAGCGTGTCGCCGGCTCCCAGCTGAGAATAATGTAACTTTTCAGAAAGACGCTGGTGTCGGCAACTAAATCATATGGAGGGGCTATCGCAGCGGAGACGGAGGGGCTCAATTGTGGCAGCAGATTGACTGCTGTTCACAGGCACAGCTAACGTTATGCTTCATACATATCGATGCATACCGATGCCGTTTCCGTTTCCATAACGACTTCTTCTCTGTTTTTTACTCAACTTTCTCTAATCTGGAGAGCACTGTCGCCACCTAATGGGTCGGTAAAATAGGTTATACACATTCAGCATCCACCATACTTTCACAGGAGATGGATCTGGCTTTGATCCACGTCCCACCGTCAAAAAACGCAATTGACGACAATCGCCGTCATTGGCACTCTACGTTAGTATTCGAATTGACGACGATTGTCGTCATTGGCACTCAATGAGTTAAGAGCTTGTATAAGAGTACTATTCTACATTATACTATTCCTATTTATGACAATACTTCAGCTAATGACGTTTCAAATTTCACATTTTTCTAAAATCATTATTTTTGAAATGTATTGTTGGAGAGGAACTTTTTTTACATGGAGAGCATTTTCATTATCTTCAAGAGAAACAAAAGAAACAAACAAAATCATCTTGATCATCTCTGTCATGTCATTGGAACTCAATGCAGCAGAATAAATGTGAATGGTGTGTGGTCTTTGTCTGATGCCTAAATGTGCCTAAATGTGCTTTGTTCAGTGTTCAGTGTTATGAAAGGCAGCATTTATGATCAATGTCCCTTTAAGGCTCATTTGAAATGACTATGGAATTTATGCAGGAGACTGCTTCCAAGGGAACAGTGGTATTGGTCTGTGACTGCTAATTATCATCGACTGAGAACGGGGAGAGAGGCTGAGAATACTGCTGCATCTCCTTTCCCCACTTCAATCTCACAATAATTAGTCTGGGAGAGTCCAACAGAATCAGAGACACCTGTCCTCAGCTAATTATGCACTCATAACCAATTCATACAGTATGGCCATTCAGACATTAGCCTGAAGTGCATTGTGTCGCCACTCCAGTTTTTACACATATTACTGTAATCCGCAGTACCCGCACAGTATAGCTGCTTCATTGCACTTTAGGAATGCACAGGTTGACGATGCTTTTTGTCATTTTGAGCAATGAGGTGAAAGAACCCTCCATATTTCAATATTAACAGATCCTAATCTCAGCTGAGATATCAGCTAAACTCTTCCCGGCTTCCCCTAGTTTATTAGGCAGTGAAACAGCTTTACATGGGGACGAGGAGGTTGAAGACTGTGTAAGATCACACAACAATATTTATGGACAAAAATAAAATGGTACAGTAGTGCAGCCATTTTAGATGTCATTTTGAGAAGGAGACATAGTTGGAAGTCAGTTAAAAGCCACATACAAAGAACATTCGCCTATTTCCAACTTCCAATCCATTTAGGTGTTCCACTGCCGGGGCCCTAATTAATGTCTTGCTTCCACCTGTGGTACTTCCTGCCTTTTAGACACGAAATGGGTGAATTGGGTGTGAAGTGAAACAAGCTAATAGAAACAAACAGGAGGCATGTGTGGTCTCCTGTATAAATAACAGAGTGATTTGGATTAGCAGACATGGGGCTCCACAGCATGGACACTTAGATGCCAAATCAATGGCAACCAGTCAGTGGCATTGAACACAGCAAGGAACAATCATTATTCAAATAATGCCTAAACGTATGGCCTAAAAACACTTCAATAATGTCTTCCCCCCCTCCCACCTTATGTCTCTTGCAAGGCCAAAGACAAGGACACCTGTGGTGGTCATCATAGTAAGATGTGGATTTTCTGTTTTGCAGGTGAACCGTTGGCTGTTAGGACCGCTGCTGGCATTCCTAGAGGCTATTGGAACTTCTCCTGGGTAGCTGAGGATGAGCTGAGCTTCCCCAAGGACTTGCTGCCCATGTCAGGTGAGTTGCAAATTGTCAACCCTCCTCAGACAGACGGACAGGCCGGGGCGCCCCTGTCCTGCGGGGATCCCCCGCCCCGACTGGCCATGATGCCTGGTGTCGGCTCTCATCAATGTCTCTGGTCTGTCTTGCCTGCCCCCTACCTGGCTGCTTACCAGCCCTGCCTGCCCCCTACCTGGCTGCTCAGCAGCCCTGCCTGGCCCCTACCTGGCTGCTCACCAGCCCTGCCTGCCCCCTACCTGGCTGCTCACCAGCCCTGCCTGCCCCCTACCTGGCTGCTCACCAGCCCTGCCTGCCCCCTACCTGGCTGCTCACCAGCCCTGCCTGCCCCCTACCTGGCTGCTCACCAGCCCTGCCTGCCCCCTACCTGGCTGCTCACCAGCCCTGCCTGCCCCCTACCTGGCTGCTCACCAGCCCTGCCTGCCCCCTACCTGGCTGCTCAGCAGCCCTGCCTGCCCCTTACCTGGCTACTCACCAGCCCTGCCTGCCCCCTACCTGGCTGCTCAGTAGGGCTGTCAATCTCCCTCTATAATCAAATTCGAATTTCAGTGCTTTATATATTTTAATATTCGAATTATATTCGAATATTTTAATTAATTTTTAATTGAATTAAAAAAAAAAAAAAAAAAAAAAAAATTTGGTCTGAGTGAATTGTTGTCTTCTCTTATGTTATGTTCTGATTCTAAATATAGCTGAATCTTTGGGTTTGACCAAGTAAAACTTTTTCTAAGCATTTTACCAAATGTAGATGGAAAAGTGAATGGTGGATGAATATTCAAAATAATATTAGGCTTATCACAAATAGTCCAGCAATGATGTTTATTTAAGAAAACATGTTCCTTGTACAATGTACATACATTCATTGCATTAGAAAATAGGTCAGATAACCAGAGCTTAGTTAATATTCATCAGTGATGTATTGGTGCTGTCTGAAATGCTAAAATAAAATAATTGATAATAAAAAAAAGACACAGCCTTTGTTTGAGCTCCTTATCAATAAACAAATAAGTAAACTTTACCAAAACAACAATGAGCCATGAACAAAAAAAATCAGTCACGTATTGCACTTAAGAGCTACAGGTTTACATTCAGTATAGCAGCTTCAACAGTCAACTTCAGTTAACAATGAATGAACATACATTTTAAGAGCTACAGGTAGGTTTACATCAGTATAGCAGCTTCAACAGTCAACTTCAGTTAACACTCTTTTCTTCAAGTATGTTGTCAGAACTTGTCACTGTTCTAGTGTTCTAAAAAAAAAAAAAATTAAATAAATAAATATTCGTTTTTAAAAAATAATAATAATCGAATTTCGTTCATAATTATTAAATTCGAATAATATTCGAATATCAAAATTCGTTTCAACAGCCCTACTGCTCAGCAGCCCTGCCTGCCCCCTACCTGGCTGCTCAGCAGCCCTGCCTGCCCCCTACCTGGCTACTCACCAGCCCTGCCTGCCCCCTACCTGGCTGCTCAGCAGCCCTGCCTGCCCCCTACCTGGCTGCTCAGCAGCCCTGGCACCTTCACAAAGCTGGAGGTCCTGCTGGTAGATGCTTAATATGACACTCACGTTTGATAATATATGGATTTTATTATTTTTAGCTGGCTTTAAGTAGACTCTAAAGGCACCTACACATGATCCGCGGTAAAACAGCTCTGCGCCCGCTGTGCCGTTGTTTTCCTAGGGGGGAGAGCAGTGCTTCTCAACTAGGTGGCAGCACTACCCTTGGCGACGTGCACAGCTCGATTTTGACACACTGCTCTGTGCTCAAAATTCAAAATATCTAAAGGCTGACCTCCTTATCGCGGACCTTTCATGAGCGCAAACCAATCAGAGGAGAAGAAGATGGCTGCTGTGCCTGTATGTGACATAGTGCCAGAGGCAGAGAAAAGTGCACATCTCTTATCATGTGAAGACGCTTTAAGGCCCCTTTATCTTACACCTGGTGCTGGGCGTTCACAAACACAAACACAAATGTTTAAAATTGTTACCTTACAACCGGCGCACTTGCCAATTGAAGGCTGTGTGCCTGTCGGTGTGTTGTCTTAAAAGGAGGTGTAGTGGAGCACATTGCTGATGCATTGCTATTCTCAGGCTTTTGGAAAGCGCTTGCCTTTAGACCAACATACCAACAAATACCTGGTCTAAAGACTGATGCAGTAGGCTATATCCCTGCTATCTTCTAAAGGATGCAAAAGGCTTGGGTCTGCCATTACGCACATGTGAGGCAGAAGCACACACTTTGATCCACGTTCCCTGCTGAGTCAGTTTGCCATCCTGGATATCTTCAAACACATATTGAAGATCCTTCCCTAATACCCCCACTTTTACCATGGCAGCAGCACTGTGGTACCCCTGCTTTTACCATGGCAGCAGCACTGTGGTACCCCTGCTTTTACCATGGCAGCAGCACTGTGGTACCCCTGCTTTTACCACGGCAGCAGCACTGTGGTACCCCCACTTTTACCACGGCAGCAGCACTGTGGTACCCCTGCTTTTACCACGGCAGCAGCACTGTGGTACCCCTGCAGTAAAGTGTTACCACGGCAGCAGCACTGTGGTACCCCTGCAGTAAAGTGTTACCACGGCAGCAGCACTGTGGTACCCCTATGAACCGAGTAACAGCTGTACAGTACAGTTGTTAGTACAGTCATGATTGCTTAAATATCAGACAACTAAATATGAAATATGTACAATATAGAAGTATGTATGAAGATAACTTTATAAAAAGCAAAATATCTATAATACAGTATGAAATAGTAAGATCAATATGAAAATTGCCAGTAGATACAGGAAAACTGAAAAACAAATATGTGAAGCAATACAATATAATGTATTGGTAATAGAATACAGTTAGAATATGCCAGGTACAGCACATGACAGTATGGTGGTAGGTATTAGGTTAACACATGTACTGAATGTAATACTGTTTTTGTCACCTGGTTTGTTTTCTGGTGATCATCAACCTCTGATTAAACTGTCATTAATGTTGTGTTTCAAAACATCTTTGAACAAGGACACTGTAGAAGTTACTGAACCTTAGACACATGTATGTAATGGTAAAAAAAAAGTTACAGTATGACAGTCAAAAAGACAACCGGAGGGCCTTGAAAAAGACTAGATTTATTTCAGTTGAACTATGATCGATGGATGTCCACATTGTGTGTTATGGAAAAACTAATTCTTCTGAAAAAGACATTCAAAACTATGAGACAGTTTGGCCTATGTCAAGTTATGAAAGTTCATTAAATTTGTTCTTTTTGAATCTTATTCCAAATCACCCAGGCGTTATGAACCAATCTTTCAAGTGCTTGCTTTATTTCAAGATGTAAAATCATCAAGTCCACTGAAGCTGCAAGGCAATGCAAGGACAGACATTGCATATTTAATAAACCTCAAAAGCCCAACACATGAACTGCGAGAGAGTGAGAAAGAGAAAATCTCTTCTCAAATTCATATCGCACTCAACTGTACAATCCAGCAGTTTCTCCCATAAATGATACTATCATGAACTCAGTGATTCAACATTACGACGTGCAGGATTTATTGTACTATAATATGAATCTGGACTTGTAAAATCCTAGCCTGGGAACCTGATGAATGTGTGAGCTCCTGTTTTATTTGCTCTGGCAGATAAAATGAGCTTGAAGGAATCCCAAATATAATATTGTAACGCTGGGATGTAGACTTGGGGAGGGGTGTGGGTGACGTTACTGTGTTCGGGGGTTCTGTTTGGAGGGAGTGTGTGTCGGGTATTTGGCCGGCTAGGAACGGGGATGGAAATAGGGGGAAGAGTTAGAGTGTGGCACAGGATGTTGTGGTCTGACTGACAGCTAGAGCCACCTGACACTAACGTTAGCTGCTGAGCTGAAGTGACACAGTATAAGCGGGTCTGATGACAGCTACCGAAATTCCTAGAAACTAAATATAATGCCAAAACTTTCAAAACTATTCCGTAACGCTGCCCCTTTAAGAGGATCCCTCGATTCCCCTTATACTACGCCTTTCCGGCAGACTCCATGCATTGCAGTGCATTACTGCCTCTCACAGGTCGCCCATATTGTTGCGCTTCAACCAGAGAGCTGAACCACACCATATCTGCGGGAATTACACGCCACAGTGCTTTTGGTGACTTTCAACCATTGATTTCAACACATTACATTGTGGAAGCGTTACAGTCAGGACGGCTACCAGTTGGATCAGTACATGGTGCTAGCTAGCTGTGTTAGCTACGTTAGCTAGCTGTTGTTGGCTACGTTCGTTATGTGCACAGCATGTCGGTTACATGCATGTCAAACGCCACTGAATGGGAGGCAAAGCTGCGGCCATTTCTTCTGTATCGCCCACAAACACTATAATGAAGGCGAGAGGCGAAGTTGTTCACCTTTTTGCACAACAGAGCGCCAGAACAAACTATTAGCCTTCTTCACTCCTGAAGTTCTTCCACGCAAATGATGACATGCGACTATACCAGATACACAACGGTTTCACAACCACGGTTATACAGGTAGGAAACCCGACTGGAAAAACATAGTTATAGCCCTGCTGCTGTATGTCACAACAACGTTTATACAGGTAGTGTTACTGTAGGAAACATGCCAGGAAAAATATAATTATTAGAGCCCTGCTGTATCTACACAATAAAGTTGAAGTTGGCCTGAAATTAGCCTGACATTTTGCATGGCGGGGGTAATGACCTGGGGAAGCTAATGGAGCCACCTGGAAAGTCCTGCAAAACACCTCACGCCCACACACACACCCCATGATGGATTGGCCTGAAATGTTGCCTGTCAGGGAGGTTGTGATCTGGAGAAGGTCATAGGCCCTTCATCAAGTGGAGAACACCTCACACCCACCCCAGGTCAGATTGGGCTGCAAGTCTGCATGGCTGGGGTTCTGATCTGGGGAAGGTCATGAGCACGTCATCAAGTCCAGGAAAACACCTCGTGCCCTCTCCCCAGGTGGGATTGGGCTGAAAATGTGCATGGTGGTGGGTTCTGATCCAGGGAAGGTCATTGCCAGGTCATCAAGTCCTGTAACCACCTGGAAGGTCATGGAAGGTCCTGGAAGCCACCTTACGCCCACACCTCAGGTTGGATTGGACTAAATATTTGCATGGCGGTGGGTTACGATGCGGGGACAATCATGGCAGGTTGTATAATCCTGTATTTAGCCCGGGCAATGCTGGGTACATTGCTAGGGTACATTGCTAGTATGTGTATATATATATATATATATATAGTATATATATATATAAAAGCTTGAACAGGCAGAGAAAAACAAATCTTTAAAAATGTTTAGATAGAAAAACGTAGAGTAACCCTTCCGATAATGACCAAGACGAGACCAAGATGTCAGAAAAGTGGTCTGGAGACTGGAGTCGAGTACTACAGCGATGGGTGCAAGCATCTCTGTGCATCCACGTCACCTCAGCTTCTCAAAGCTCATTCCCATCACTCCGAGGTGACAGCTCTGGCGCAGCCTTTTTCCCCTCGGGATCCTCTCCAAGGGGGAAGGTCATCCTGTAAGTGATCATTGAGAGTCCCGCTGGCAGCAGACTGTCGCCCAACTGTTTATGAAACACGTTCTTGACTGTAAGTCCCCGGGAGCTCACCTCACCTCGGCTGCCTGGGACTGTGACAGCCAGCAGTGGAGGGAACCCTAATTGGTGTCAGTTGGACAACGGGGCTACCCCACCAACCAGACCATTTGATTTAGAATGAATGGATCCATCACGCACACAGATGGCCACCTTCTCTACCATCTCATACAATGACAGGCCTGACCTCTCGTCCCTGCCGTGTTAGCAAAACAGAAGAGGGAAACGCAGAAGTTTGTTCTGTGTTGGGAGGTTGGAGCACTGAGCTGGAACAGAAGAGGAAAAACAGAGAAGTTTGTTCTGTGTTGGGAGTAGGGGTGCACCGATCACGTTTTTTGCCACCGATCACTGATTGCCGATCACGATATATAAACTCCTCAAAAAAAGTTTGGAAATGTTATTTCGGTCGATTATTTCTCCCCTTTAAAGGTCCCAATTCGTGCAGCTGTAACCTCTTAAAAACGTGTGTCTCTGGTCCATAAAACATGATTCTGGATTAATCTGTCGAAAATATAGCAACCCCGTTTGTTGTGACGGAGTTCTCACTTCCTCATCTCGTTGCTTCCCAAGAATGGCCTGTTTCTATAATATATTCAGAACTAACAGTTCCCATTGGCCGCTGAGGGAGAGCCCGCCCCAGGCTCCCAGCGGCCAATCAGATTAGCGTCTGTGGACCAGCACGCTAGGTTGCGAGTTATCGTTAACTTAACGGTACTACGCTAAAGAGGACATCTCAAAATGCCTAGACTTACCGAATGCACCTCTGCAGTTGCTGGATCACGTACAGTTGGCGTCGCTCCAGCTAGAAGTGTTAATTTTGTGGCTATAGACTAAATGGTGCAGGTAGCTTGTGTGAGAGAGACCCGCGCAGTATGCAGGAGGAAGCTAGTGACGTCCCAATTCCCCTCTGGGCAAACAAAGCGTTTGGGGGTGTGGCTTGGAGGAGACTGCAGGGGGACGCTGGATAGGGACAAATCCAACTGTGGCAGTTCTGAGCGTGTGACCACTCATTACAGGGAGGGCTGACAGCAGTATATATGCATTTACAAGTAAAAACAGCTTTTGCACGGAATGGGACCTTTAATAATACCAATTGGCATTGTATTTTATATCGTTGGAAAGCCTGATTAGTTATTAATTAACACGTTCACTGCCGTCGACGAGTTAACTCGTCAAACAGAAACCAACCGTTGACTGCCGTCAACGAGTTAACTCGTCAAAAAAAAAAATAATAATAATTTGACGGTGGGACGTGGATCAAAGCCTCTTACATCTCCTATAAAAATATGGGAGCTATTGAATGTGTATAACCTATTTTACCAACCCATTAAGTGGCGACAGTGCTCTCCAGATTAGAGAAAGTCGAGTAAAAACAGCAGGAAAAAGCGTGAGGAAACCATTCTCATGAGAATGGTTTGGCGAAAACGCTTTCGCGCTGGGAGCTGGCGCACAACGGTGGGGGATTCCAAAAATAGACTCTGGGTGCAACACACTTTGAAACACGGAGCATAAAGCCCAGAATCGCGCGCAGCTTCATCCCAGCTCACAACCGAAACCCCAGAAACGAGCGAGCCCGATCCAGACTCGCCCGACGAGCGACCGCCAGGCAGCACAGACAGGCAGCAGAGACTCGCCTGTGACACACGCTGCAGAGCCACCAGAGACACACCCACGGAGGGAGGAGTTTGCAGGGTGCTGTGGGGGTGCTGTTATATTGGAGGAAATTACTGTTCAGAACTATTGTTTAGATGTCTGATGTCTCACTGATGCCAAAAATAAATGGTTAAAGTGACTGTTCTGCCTGTTCTATCGAATTTCACAAAAATGCATTTATCTCAGCTTTCCTTCTCAGATGCTGAAACCATGCTGTATTCAACTGCTAATGCCTACATAACAGAACATGATAAAAACTAACTCTTTTAGACAGAGAAAGCACACATTCTATTAGTTCTTTTGAGATATTTTGTGTTCACAAAGTCCTAGCAGAAAATAATCCTCAGCTCTTGAAAGATGAGCCAGAATCCTCAAAAAAAAACCATTGGCAGAAGCTACCTACTGTATTGGATAAACTGTTGGCAGTGAATGTGTTAAAAAAAAGTAATATAAAAAAATATCTGCAATCAGCTGAAATATCGGCAATCAGCCGATCGCATATTTGAGGTCAAAATCGGCCGATACAGATTGCTTGCCGATCGATCGGTGCACCCCTAGTTGGGAGGTTGGAGCACTGAGCTGGAACAGAATAGAGAAACAGAGAAGTTGGTTCTGTGTTGGGAGGTTGGAGCACTGAGCTGGAACAGAAGAGAAAAAACAGAGAAGTTGGTTCTGTGTTGGGAGGTTGGAGCAGGAAGGATCACATCTGGGCAGTAAAAGCCAGATGGAACAATGGCTCCAACTGAATGAATAGAAGCGTCTGATGAGACACATTAAAGCCTAATGACCACAAACATGCAATTGACCAAAACACAATTAAATGTTTGACAGCAATGCAACAAATTGAATACATTTAGCTTGAAAGTGCAAATAGACGCTTTTCACAGCAGCCATTTTGAATATCAAAGCAGGGTAAACACAGGTGTAACCAATAACATTGGAACTGGAACACTGGAACACCCATCATTAAGGTTATTGGTTACACCTGTGTTTACCCTGCTTTGATGCCTCAACATGGCTGCTGTGAACAGGATCTATTGCAGTCATATAGTAACCTGACGCTGCCAAATGATTTGTTTTCATGTAACCATCTGGGAACGAGTCACTCGGGAAACCGTTTCAAAAGGCGGGCACTTAAAAAAACAAAGTGGCAGGTGATTGGATGAAGCATCTGTCTATCACGGGCTCACCCTCACTGGTGTCGGCTAAATCCCCATGGGTAGATGGTTAACATTAAAACTAGGGCTGTCAGCATTAACGCGTTAATCGCGCGTTAATGCGGGCCGAGCATAACGCGTTATTTTTTTTTAATCGCGTTAAACGCATGCCGCTATTTTGTCCCTTCGTCGCACCCGTACTTGTAGCCAAGCCGTTCGGTTTCCTGTCTCCGGCTTGTGCAGGCAGGCATGGAAGAGAACGACAGCAATACGCTTTTAAATGGCTCGTTTTACTTTAAAAAAAACTCCCCAAATGGCACAGTGGACAAGTCAAGAGCCGTAGTTTGCACCTTGTGTAAAACGTAATTAAAATATCACCGAAATACATCGAGTTTGAGGCGAGCGATCACCTAAAAGTAGCTAGGGGCCAGCTAGCAGCCAGCTAGCTAGCGCGAGACTCATCACTCATTCTTCCTTCAGAGTCTCGGATGCGCGGGTCCTCTACCCACTGGGAGGTCGGCTCCAATGGCTTCACGCGATATACACGTTATCAATACACAGTTTCCAATACCGAGCCATTATTCACATGGAAGTGCCAAAGTTTTTAGCTCAGACACAGCCTTCTTCGGCTGTGTCATTTTGGGTTTCGACTGCTCCACAGCGCCGCCGCCGGAAGTATCGGTTCTAGATATATTTTGTAGACATTGTTACCTCCTGTCTACATTCCAAATCTAAAATTCAAGATCACAAAGTACATTTATTTGCATTCATTTGATTCCCAATCACGACACACTGGTAAGAATGATTAATATCTAATAAAAAATGCTTTGAAATGCAAAATAATGGCATTTTAAACATGCGATACAAAGATGCGATTAATCGCGATTAACTATAGTTAATCACACGATTAATCGCGATTAATAAAATTAATCGTTTGACAGCCCTAATTAAAACTATGATTAGGTTTGAAATAGATAGAATACTTGGATTACGGTTCATTAGGGGTTGAGGAATGAATGTAGTTAAAGGGATACACCACTTTTTTGGAAGTTTAGCTCATTTGCCACATTCCCCCCACATAACCAAGATACACCATGCCTTACCGGCACTGTCCGCTCAATTTACAGTTAGCTACAGTCATGAAGTTAGTAGGGGTGGGGGAAAAAATCGATTCACCTAAGTATCGCGATTTTTAATGTCACGATTTTTTGAATCGATCTTTTATTCCAGAATCGATAATCGCCACACAAAAAAAAAAAATCATTTTTTTTTTTTTGGTGCTTGCAGTCAGGCCACTCACTGAACAGCAGGCCAGGCGCCGCCTACTGGTTTACTAGTGGTTTTATTACTTTATTAGTTAGACTGAAGTAATAATTACACTTCGGGGTTAAAGTGGGTGCATCTCATTGTAAAATTGGACTTCAAACGGCCCAAATCTGGCTTCAAACGGCCCAAATTGGGCTTCAAACGGGCCAAATTTCACGCGCATCGGCCCATATCGGCCTGGCCTGCTTGGTATCTAATGCCCGGCCTGAATTATGACCCCAGTCTGCCCCTGTTTTTAACACATTCACTGCCAGCCGTTTTTTTTTTACTGTAGGTAGCTTCTGCCAGAGGGTTTTTTTGAGGATTCTGGCTCATCTTTCAAGACCCGAGGATTCTTTTCTGCTAAGATTTTGTGAACACAAAATATCTCAAAAGAACTAATAGAATGTGTGCTTTCTCTGTCTAAAAGAGTTAGTTTGTAGAGTTAGTAGTTATGTAGGCATTAGCACTTGAATACAGCATGGTTTCAGCGTCTGAAAATTTAAGCTGAGATAAATAGCTTTTTGTGAAATTCGATAGAACAGTCACTTTAACCATTCATTTTTGGCATCAGTAAGACGTCAGACATCTAAACAATAGTTTTGAACAGTAATTTCCTCCATAACAGCAGGAAACCCCCCTCTACTTCAAACTCCTCCCTCCGTGTGTGTTCTTCTTGGCTGCAGCGGGCGTGTCACAAGCTCGTTTCTGCTGCTGCTCCTGCTGCTGCTCCTGTCTGCTGGCGGCCGCTGGGCGAGGATGGGCTCGCTCGTTTCTTGGGGTTTCGGTTGAGAAACCCCAAGAAACGGGGTTTCTTTTGCGATTCTGGTCTTATTTATGCTGCGTGTTTCAAAGTGTGTTGCACCCATAATCTATTATGCAAATTTGCAATCCCCCACCGCCAGCAATCAGCGCGAAAGCGAAAGCGTTTTCGCCAATCCATTTTACAGTATGAGAATGGTTTCATCGCGCGTTCCCCTGCAGCTTTGGCTCGGCTTTTTCTAGCCTGGAGTCTCTAGTGCTCAGCACTGTCGCCACTTAGTGGGTCGGTGGAATGGGTTGTACACGTTCGGCGGCTCCAATATTTATATAAGAGATGTAAAAGGGTTAGATCAACGTCCCACCGTCAAATTTTTTTTTTTTTTTTTTTTTGACGTATCAACTCGTCATTGGCAGTCAACCGTTGGATTTTTTTTGACGTATCAACTCGTCAATGGCAGTGAACGTGTTAACTATATCGCCCAGCCCTACTCATGATATATAATATACAGTCTCTAGTGTATGATTAAACTTTTCCCATGTTCTAATCTAGTGTAAAAAGCAAACAAACTGAAAAAATAAAAGAAAAAAATAAACAAAAATCGCAATAAATCGCAATATCGAATCGCAATAATCGTAGAATCGCAATACTTAAGAATCGCAATATAAATCGAATCGGCACCCAAGAATCGTGATAGTATCGAATCGGGAGATAAGTGAATCGCCACAGCCCTAGAAGTTAGTAATTATCGCCATAGAATGGAGGCTAATGGTACAGCTGTTAAAAATCTGCCAAAACACACATCTCACGGCACCAAAATAGATGTTGTGCTTCGGGTACTCACCACACGATGAAATATTAATCCAAAATGCACATAATCTGTCTTTTTAGAAGGAAAAGAGGTCGGCGGCCATGTTTGGAAAGTAGTACCGGATACCTCTTTTCCTTCCAAAAAGACCAATTATGTGCATTTTGGATTCATATTTC
Source organism: Poromitra crassiceps (assembly GCF_964638095.1). Lineage (NCBI taxonomy): Eukaryota > Metazoa > Chordata > Actinopteri > Beryciformes > Melamphaidae > Poromitra > Poromitra crassiceps. The sequence goes on along the minus strand of NC_139625.1, from coordinate 81,947,348 downwards.
ATCATGTGGTGAGTACCCGAAGCACAACATGTATTTTGGTGCCGTGAGATGTGTGTCTTGGCAGATTTTTAACAGCTGTACCATTAGCCTCCATTCTATGGTGATAATTACTAACTTCATGACTGTAGCTAACTGTAAATTGAGCGGACAGTGCCGGTAAGGCATGGTGTATCTTGGTTATGTGTGGGGGATGTGGCAAATGAGCTAAACTTCCAAAAAAGTGGTGTGTCCCTTTAACTCATTCATGGCCAGTTTAGGACTGCCAATATTTAGCACAGGCCAAAGATTTTCATAATTGTTGGTCATCTTTCAAGACCCACAGTAAATTATCTATTAGCACCAAAGTGATTTGCAATACCTCAAAATGAAGATGTACGTCTCTGGGTTCCAGGGAAAAAAAAGTGAGCTTTTAGCATGTTCTGTACTCTACTTATAGCCATTTATGTACACCCTGTTTTCACCAAAAAGGTCTCTCGGAGAAGAGAAACAGCAGAAAAGGCAATTTTTGTAAAAGACACAATCTCAGGCAGAACTCGCTCTCAATTCTTTTATTTTGAACTGTATTGACATCAGACATGTAAATATTATTCATTATGACACAAATGACAAAAAAAAAAAAAAATATATATATATATATATATATATATATATACATGAAGTGCTTTTTTTACATTCAACAATACAGTTTACTCAGTGTGAGTGAGTGTGCAGACAGACAGACACACAGACAGACAGACACACAGACAGACACACAGACACAGACACAGACACACACACACACACACACACACACACACACACACAGTGAGAGTTCTGTCCACAGCTGCTGCTGGATCGCACCTCCTTCCCCCGCAAATTAGCATAGGAGGGGAACACCAAACTGGTCTGAGATCAGCGTCTAGCCTCCTCTGCCTCGCATCGTTTTCCTCCTCTCGTTCGGGCTGGGACGAATGCTGCGACACAGGAACGGGTCGGGCTTGGCTTTGGGACCAGGCGCTGGAACCGGATCGATCATGTTCGTCACGGGTTTGACTACTGCGAACAACTCAATCCAGGTTCGCCCTGCAGCAAGGCGAGCAGTGCAGCGCGCCGAGGGGCGTTTCAATGGCGTTTCTCCTCTCTACAAGGAAGCGTGTTTCTCTGTTTTTCCTCCTGCTCATTTCAAAACAACAGCTGCGGTATGTGTTTGATCGCGTGTTGTCGGCTTGACTTTGAGGCTAGGGACCTGATAACATGTCACAGGCTGGGGAAGTGTTTGAACTACGCGCTGCACTAATAAAAACAAAAACACGTCAAACACGTCATTGGCCCTCTGGGCTATTCCTGATAACACGTCAAAGACGTCTTTGGCCATGAATGAGTTAATGAAGTTCCTCACATGTGTAACGTGTCGTTCTACCAGACCGTCTGGCCTTAGTCTCTTAGAACAGACGAGTTGGCTTCCGCAATTTTCAAATGCTTCCGCCATACCGTCTGTACTTCGTGGGGGAGAATCATGCACCAACCAGAATGGGAAGTAGAAAGGCGGGTTTTCCGCTCATTAGTCCAATCAGAATCGCAGAAAGGCGGGTCTTCCGCTCATTAGTCCAATCAGAATCCAATATGCCGCATTTTTCGTGGACACACATGTCGTGATTGGTCGGATTCCGTCGAACTTCTTTCCTGTCTGAAGGTTTTTTTCCCAACTTCCTTGTGCATGTTCTGGGGGTGTAACGTACAGACTGTGTATAGCTGCATTCGCCGGATGTAGATGAGACAGTCTGTTTTAAGAGACTAGTCTGGCCTCAACGCTGGGAGGACTTTCTGCAGAAACTGCAAAGTGGACCAGCCAATCAGCGACCCACCTCATAGTTGACATCATAACCGGCCAATCAGGAACATATTGGCAAAACGGTAATGGCCGCCTCCTTGTCTGTCCGCCTCGAGGAGTAATGTCAGCGTTCGTCTAGTTTAAACAGCCATAAAGTGCAGTTATTGCAGAAATAGCCTCAATAACAACAATTAAATAAACAGGAGTACAGGAGTATGCAACAGCGGAGTTTCTGGGCAGAAAATATGTGTTTGCTGTTCTCCCGAGTGGATTTGGGTTTGACTGGACCCAACGCTGATTGGCTGAAGAAGTTGTCTGTCAAGGCAAGTACACCCGCCCAACTTCTGCCCACTGCAAAGACTGGGTTAAGGCTTCAGGCCAGACGGGAGCGAATAACGAAATGAAATGTGAGGTCACGTGACCGGCTGGTTTACCAGGCTAATGTGAGGTCACGTGACCGGCTGGTTTACCAGGCTAATGTGAGGTCACGTGACTGGCTGGTTTACCAGGCTAATGTGAGGTCACGTGACCGGCTGGTTTACCAGGCTAATGGGAGGTCACGTGACCGGCTGGTTTACCAGGCTAATGTGAGGTCATGTGACCGGCTGGTTTACCAGGCTAATGTGAGGTCACGTGACCGGCTGGTTTACCAGGCTAATGTGAGGTCATGTGACCAGATGGTTTACCAGGCTAATGGGAGGTCACGTGACCGGCTGGTTTACCAGGCTAATGGGAGGTCACGTGACCGGCTGGTTTACCAGGCTAATGTGAGGTCACGTGACCGGCTGGTTTACCAGGCTAATGGGAGGTCACGTGACCGGCTGGTTTACCAGGCTAATGTGAGGTCACGTGACCGGCTGGTTTACCAGGCTAATGTGAGGTCACGTGACCGGCTGGTTTACCAGGCTAATGTGAGGTCACGTGACCGGCTGGTTTACCAGGCTAATGGGAGGTCACGTGACCGGCTGGTTTACCAGGCTAATGTGAGGTCACGTGACCGGCTGGTTTACCAGGCTAATGGGAGGTCACGTGACCGGCTGGTTTACCAGGCTAATGTGAGGTCACGTGACCGGCTGGTTTACCAGGCTAATGTGAGGTCACGTGACCGGCTGGTTTACCAGGCTAATGTGAGGTCACGTGACCGGCTGGTTTACCAGGCTAATGTGAGGTCACGTGACCGGCTGGTTTACCAGGCTAATGGGAGGTCACGTGACCGGCTGGTTTACCAGGCTAATGTGAGGTCATGTGACCGGCTGGTTTACCAGGCTAATGTGAGGTCACGTGACCGGCTGGTTTACCAGGCTAATGTGAGGTCATGTGACCGGCTGGTTTACCAGGCTAATGTGAGGTCACGTGACCGGCTGGTTTACCAGGCTAATGTGAGGTCATGTGACCGGCTGGTTTACCAGGCTAATGGGAGGTCACGTGACCGGCTGGTTTACCAGGCTAATGTGAGGTCATGTGACCGGCTGGTTTACCAGGCTAATGTGAGGTCATGTGACCGGCTGGTTTACCAGGCTAATGGGAGGTCACGTGACCGGCTGGTTTACCAGGCTAATGGGAGGTCACGTGACCGGCTGGTTTACCAGGCTAATGGGAGGTCACGTGACCGGCTGGTTTACCAGGCTAATGTGAGGTCACGTGACCGGCTGGTTTACCAGGCTAATGTGAGGTCACGTGACCGGCTGGTTTACCAGGCTAATGGGAGGTCACGTGACCGGCTGGTTTACTAGGCTAGGTGAGGATATCCCATAATACCTTGCGACCCTTCCAATGGACAAAGAAGAACGAAGCTATCCCCCCAAACTTCCTCCAATGGCTGCGCCCACAAAACCTCCCGCAAGAGAAAAAAGTTTGTAACTTTTTTGACTGTGACTGTAAACATGCTTATTCATGTTGTAAAGATGGCCATTTTAACATGGGGTGCAAATCCCCTGTCCCCAGCCTCAAGTGGCCATTTGAGGAACTGCAACTTTGAGTATCACTTCCGCGGCTTCCGCTGCCCGAGCTTCCCTTCTGGTGCTATGCAGTGTTGCTAATACATTTCCAGCCAGGACCACAGACACACACTGCTCAGTGTCAGAGTGGTGACGTGCAGACACACCTGCTCTGTGTCAGAGTGGTGACGTGCAGACACACCTGCTCTGTGTCAGAGTGGTGACGTGCAGACACACACTGCTCAGTGTCAGAGTGGTGACGTGCAGACACACCTGCTCTGTGTCAGAGTGGTGACGTGCAGACACACCTGCTCTGTGTCAGAGTGGTGACGTGCAGACACACCTGCTCTGTGTCAGAGTGGTGACGTGCAGACACACACTGCTCAGTGTCAGAGTGGGGACGTGCAGACACACACTGCTCAGTGTCAGAGTGGGGACGTGCAGACACACACTGCTCAGTGTCAGAGTGGTGACGTGCAGACACACACTGCTCAGTGTCAGAGTGGGGACGTGCAGACACACACTGCTCAGTGTCAGAGTGGTGACGTGCAGACACACACTGCTCAGTGTCAGAGTGGTGACATGCAGACACACACTGCTCAGTGTCAGAGTGGAGACGTGCAGACACGCCTGCTCGGTGTCAGAGTGGGGACGTACAGACACACCTGCTCAGTGTCAGAGTGGGGACGTACAGACACACCTGCTCAGTGTCAGAGTGGGGACATGCAGACACACCTGCTCGGTGTCAGAGTGGGGACGTGCAGACACACACTGCTCGGTGTCAGAGTGGGGACGTGCAGACACACACTGCTCAGTGTCAGAGTGGTGACGTGCAGACACACACTGCTCAGTGTCAGAGTGGGGACGTGCAGACACACACTGCTCAGTGTCAGAGTGGTGACGTGCAGACACACACTGCTCAGTGTCAGAGTGGGGACGTGCAGACACACACTGCTCAGTGTCAGAGTGGGGACGTACAGACACACCTGCTCGGTGTCAGAGTGGGGACGTGCAGACACACACTGCTCGGTGTCAGAGTGGTGACGTGCAGACACACACTGCTCAGTGTCAGAGTGGGGACGTACAGACACACCTGCTCAGTGTCAGAGTGGGGACGTGCAGACACACACTGCTCGGTGTCAGAGTGGGGACGTGCAGACACACACTGCTCGGTGTCAGAGTGGGGATGTACAGACACACACTGCTCAGTGTCAGAGTGGGGACGTACAGACACACACTGCTCAGTGTCAGAGTGGGGACATGCAGACAAAGTGGGGAGTTGTGTTTAAATATAGGCTGGGTTAGAGCAGGGCAGAAAGGGGGAAAAGAATGAGTGGTCACTAGTGACCATGGCTGTAGGCTTCAGTGATAGATCTCAGTTGTCTCCACAGCATCTGTTAGGCGCTGGCATTTATTACTGACCACATGAGCCCATGCAGATCGACTGGACGCTTGCCTCCAGCTGCCCCATACCTCCCTCCCTCCTGCTAGCTGTTGGAGCTAGAGGACAAGACACACCCCTTATTTCATTTCAGCACTGCCAAGCTGACTTCTCTGCTGCTGTCTGTCAGATGTCTATGATGGCAAAGCACACTGACCTGTCTCTCTCTGTCCTTTGGAAGAGCAGCAGGCCGGTTCTTGTCATCCTCTGTCTAACAAAGCCTGTCCCATGTGCCATCTTTCTCACTCCAGCCCTGTTCTCCTGATCCTGATTGATTGTGCTGGTTCAGCTGTAACACAGCACTCAAATGGATGCAGCCACTTGAGGAGGTGCTGTGCTCTACAATAGAACATCTGCCTCACTCTGCTGGTGGTGCTGTTCTCAATAGAACATCTGCCTCACTCTGCTGGTAGTGCTGTTCTCAATAGAACATCTGCCTCACTCTGCTGGTAGTGCTGTTCCTGTGCAAAGAGACACAGCAGTGGAATAACACACATTTGCAAAGGTGGGGGGTATTAAAAGGCAGAGCAGTAGTGCAGGTGCTTAAATATAATATTATTAATGAATAAATATTAAATATGGCATCCTTCTGGATTCACATCATTCAGTCATTCAGCCTCCTCCAGTGTGTAATGTGTTTGTTCACTCAGCACTTGATCCCTCTCTCCTATTCTGTACCAACTGACACGTCTATTTACAGTAGCTCATTAGTCCAAATTGAAAGCATTTGTGTTATTTACATGTGACTGTGAGCGGTTGTAACAAAATAAACAAGTGTATTATTCACATTTTCATGTACAGTACTTGAAGGAGTACAGTTTCCATAAGGCATTAGGCCTTGTCTAGCGGCAAGAGCCTAAAAATAACATTGGATGGACAGATTCAATTAATACCATGGCATCCAAATGTAGCAACAGTGTAAATCATTTTGCATAATCATCTTTCACACTTATTTATGTCAAACAAGATGTCATTAAAGCATCATCATCATTCATCAGTATATAAATGGGAGATAGGGCTCTGTCTGTCTGTTTTTCTGTCCCACTGATGACATAATCAGTGATGTCATAAATTCACTCTCACGCACAAGGCTATTCACCTTATTCACCACGCCCACTTTTTCTCTCTTCCGCGTTCGACGCAACGTATTTGTTCTTCCGGTTCAGCGCTAGTTGGTGGCCATTTTCTAAATAAAATGTCAGTATGAATGAAGTTTGGCAACATTCAGAATTAAGCTACACTGCAGCCAACTTCAGTTACATGTTCATAACGTTACTGCTGCGGGGAGCCGATGGCTGTACCCGGTCGGCATTTAACGTTAGTTACAAAAGCACGTCGACAGTGTTTTCTCACTGCCAGTAGCCTAACTACAGTAGGGTTTGACAGATAGCTAGTCCGACCGGTGTCAGCACAGTCAGCCCTCCCGGTCCTCGCTGCTTGTTAAAGATTTCCAATAGGCGTTATTCTGATAAACTGGTCACATATGTTACGTTCTCACCCGACAAATATTAAAACTTTAAAAAAGTTTGGGTTTTTTTTTAGCTTGAAAACAGCTTTTTGGCAAGTCTAAATGACTGCGGTAGGCGTACTCTACGTCCGTGTTTAAAACCGGAAAGACGATTACGAAATGACGTCATGCAGAAGCGTCCTTGTATGGGCAAAGAATAAGGTGAATAGTTCAGTGATGTTGTCACTGATGATGTCATCAATGATGTCATCAGTGATGATGTCGTCAGTGATGTCATACATAGGCATTGTGACATCATTGTGACATCACTGATGATGTCATCAGTGACACACACACACACACGAGCGACTGAGGGAGAGGGAGAGAGAGGGGGGACAGACTGAGGGAGAGAGAGAGGGAGACAGTGTGCGTGCACCAGTAGGGTAGGTGAGGCTACGCAGCAGCTGAGCCGCGGGTGAGGCCGTGCAGCGGCCGGGCTGCGTATGCGAGCTGCAGGGCGGGTGAGCCCGCACAGCGGGCGAGCGTAGGAATCAAACATGCGTAGCGCGCAAGATGCCTAGTTAAATCAAATGTCCCACTCAAGAGTGAATGGGAGGTTACATAATAGATTTATGGCCGCTTCTCAAGTTCAAGTATCTTTATTGTCATTGTTAAATTTCTCCAGTATTATATTGGGAGACATTGGTAAAATAAATTAAATAATGTTTTGTATCAGAGACGTGCAGACATGCACAAGGCAACCAGCAAATAAACTAGGGGGAAGGGAAAGCTCTACAATGAAAGACAGTCCTATGCTTGATTTTTCCTGCTGTCCATGGTGCTGAAATCTCTCTTACAGACTCATCATGCTGTCCATGGTGCTGAAATCTCTCTTACAGACTCAGTCAACTTGTCTGGCTGACATAGCAATTATTTACCATGCTCTGAATTATGGGATGGATAAAAAGAAGACGCTCTGACATCAAATCAAGGGGTGACTGTTGTGCATCTTATACATTTCCACAGCCTTGTGATTGAGACGTGGAGGCACAACAGAGTAGTGTGGGACAATGAAAGGAATACTAGTCGGCAGGGAAGCAGAAGTCATGTGTGAGTGTTTTCTGTAGTCTGATATTCAACATCCTTATTGCCCATTATTATATGTATTATATTATATGTACTACACTGGAGAGGGAAGGAGGTCACAGAGGAGAGATGTCAGATTGCAAGAGGCGAGTTCACAAGCAATTGGAATCCAAATCTGCCAAGTGCAGTTGGATCAAAACATCTTGATGAATCAACCATTCCAGCTCCCTCATAATTCCACCTGCCCGTTTTCTCCTGTTTCTCTTTCGGTCAATAAACAAATCTCCCCCACCCCCCCCTCTCTCAATTCCATCCGACCTGGGGCAAGAGAGCAAATTCAGTTGCTTTGCTTCAGCTATGGAGTCAGAGAATAATTGATTGACGTCAATGAAAAAATGAATTGCCCATCAATATGTGTCCTCAGCCCTGGCATCTGAGTTGTGTTTGATTTCATTTCTCCAAACCACTTCTCATCCCTGCTGTTTGTCACAAATCACTTGCTGTTCACCTCTTCATCTGTCGGCCTGCTGTATGTATTTGACGGTGTGACTTCATAGAAAATGAATTTCCCCTGGAATATGCAGGCCATAAAAAAGTTGAATGGACACATAAATAAGCTCAAGCCAGAAGAAATCTCGTTGTAATCAGGGAATAAACATATTCATCATCCCAGTTAAAGGCTTTCAGAAGGGAATTTGTCAACAGTTTTCACCCTCGATGCACAAAGACACAGACACAGTTAGATGTAATTTACTTGATGTCAAAAGCAATCGTTTGCAAATCCTCAATCTATTGTTTTCAACATGTAATCATACAGGGAATTGGCAGGTTCATTTATATACAAAATCAAGATGGCCACAGTCGGCTCGCATCTCAATGACCTTCGGCAGTGCAACACGACACAGCCCAGCACTCAATCTGTGCTCTGTTGATGAATGAGGTCTGGGTCGCACTGTCATGATAGGCTCATTAACCGATCACACAGCCTTGTTAACACAGTCAGGTCCAATAGCAACTCAGGGAACATTCTATTTAATTACTGAAGGAACTAGGATTTGCCGGTCGTTTTACAAATAATTAATTCCCTTTTAAGGACCCTAGCAGATCCATTATATGGGTGCCACCATTTACAGACCGATCTACTGCTTTTGTTTATATTGAATTACCAACTTGCATGATTAGGAATGCAGCAGCTGTTCTGTTTACAACCTAAACTCTACTACAGTTACAACCTGAGTAGTTGCATTTACTAACAACAGTTTGACTATTTTGTCAACATATAAAGGATTTTTCGTATTATCTGATTGGTTTATAAATGATCTCCACCATATTATGCAGTAGATACTGTAACATTGTACACACAAGCCTTGTGAGATAGTATTATGTAGATAGCACTGACGTCTCAAGTCAAAACTGGTGGTATTTATTTGCTCACAGGACAGTATTTGGTTTGATTGGTTCCGTCTTCGGATTAGCTTTATGATCGTCTTCTTTCTGAACAGGACATAAAATGGAGGGAGGAATGATCGGCCATTTGAGTCCCACAAATTTACAACCTATAAATGTTTCAACAGATTAGCATCTAGTTCCCAGCATGCTTTATGGCTCCAAGCCCTTATGTCCAAAGCATCTCTGGGGTATTAGTATTCATACAGTAGATTGCCTTTAATTACTGTCCCTCGACTCCCACCAAAGCCTGTTGTGCAGAGGAGCCATTGAGCAGGGCTAACACAAGCAGGGCTAACACAAGCAGGGCTAACACAAGCAGGGCTAACACAAGCAGGCTAACACAAGCAGGGCTAACACAAGCAGGGCTAACACAAGCAGGGCTAACACAAGCAGGCTAACACAAGCAGGCTAACACAAGCAGGGCTAACACAAGCAGGCTAACACAAGCAGGGCTAACACAAGCAGGGCTTGAGATAGATCCAGGTTGAGCAGGACTAACACAAGCAGGGCTAAAGCAGGGCTTGAGATAGATCCAGGTTGAGCAGGACTAACACAAGCAGGGCTAAAGCAGGGCTTACACAAGCAGGGCTTGAGATAGATCCAGAAACGGGCATTATAATGTGATGATCAGCATCATTCACTCTAAGCCTTTATCATGTGTTGCAGGGCTGCACATGCTATGGAAAGGTCAGTCTGTGAGATGAATGAAGTTACTGCAGTAGCACCCACAGCCCTGTGTTGAATATCACAACACTGATGAAGTGACAGGCTAATGTTGCATCCAGATGACATGACGGACATGATGGAGATTGAAGAAGGAAATCAACCATTTTGAAATGATCTCTTTGCCACTGCGAATGTCAACTCTGAGCTTTTGATTCTGATTAACAACTCAGACTCAAAATTCAAGCACAAAGTGTACATACTCACATGTTGACAAAAATGCTGGCATATCTGGCATGCACAACAATTAAGAGAATCAATTTCTGTAGAGTCCTTGGGGAAATGCAATAAGTGCAGCTTAAGAATGTTCTTAATTTGCTCAGAGTGTGAAAACACTATGAGAGGGTTGATAATGTTTGCACTGTAACAATGTCAAATGCTGGCTAACAGATGGTCAGTGCAGCAAGTAACATGATTACATCTCATTTAAGTATTGTAGGTGACAAGAAATAGTAATGCTAAAGACAGAATTAGAGTATTTGTACACGCGTGCTGCGCGTGCACGCACACACACACACGCACGCACGCACACACACACACACACGCGCACACACACACACACACACACACACACACACACACGCACACACACACACACGCACACACACACACACACACACATACACATACGCGGGGAAATGAACCAGCAGTTTGGGATTGCAGGGGATGCCAATCAATATGGGACACTGACACACCAAGTGCACCACACCTGCACCAAGTGCACCACACCTGCACCAAGTGTACCACACCTGCACCAAGTGCACCACACCTGCACCAAGTGTACCACACCTGCACCAAGTGCACCAAACCGGCACCAAGTGCACCACACCTGCACCAAGTGTACCACACCTGCACCAAGTGCACCAAACCGGCACCAAGTGCACCACACCTGCACCAAGTGTACCACACCTGCACAAGTGCACCACACCTGCACCAAATGCACCACACCTGCACCAAACCGGCACCAAGTGCACCACACCTGCACCAAGTGCACCACACCTGCACAAGTGCACCACACCTGCACAAGTGCACCACACCTGCACCAAGTGCACCACACCTGCACAAGTGCACCACACCTGCACAAGTGCACCACACCTGCATCAAACCGGCACCAAGTGCACCACACCTGCACCAAGTGCACCACACCTGCACAAGTGCACCACACCTGCACAAGTGCACCACACCTGCACCAAGTGCACCACACCTGCACAAGTGCACCACACCTGCACCAAGTGCACCACACCTGCACAAGTGCACCACACCTGCACAAGTGCACCACACCTGCACAAGTGCACCACACCTGCACCAAGTGCACCACACCTGCACAAGTGCACCACACCTGCACAAATGCACCACACCTGCATCAAACCGGCACCAAGTGCACCACACCTGCACCAAGTGCACCACACCTGCACAAGTGCACCACACCTGCACAAGTGCACCACACCTGCACCAAGTGCACCACACCTGCACAAGTGCACCACACCTGCACCAAGTGCACCACACCTGCACAAGTGCACCACACCTGCATCAAACCGGCACCAAGTGCACCACACCTGCACCAAGTGCACCACACCTGCACCAAGTGCACCACACCTGCACAAGTGCACCACACCTGCACCAAGTGCAGGTTGAATTGTTACCCTTCACTGAGCATTTCCAGGATGGGTGGAGGGAAAATGTTGTTGACGTTTTGAGTGTAATTTATTGTAGTTACAGTTGTTTTATTTTTAATTTCAAGTAGTCCTCAACATTAGATGCAATCAAACCCATCCTATTATCAAGTGGAAAAACTGTGCATAGTGGTAAGCATGATTCTATGTGATCCTATCTTATTTTGTAAAGTGGTTTTGTAATGTAGCTTTCTGTTGTATCCACTTCCTCTCCACCTGGCTCGTCTACAGTACTGTAGCTCTACCTTCAGTTAGTGATTTCGCTGTTTTCCAAAATGTCAACTCGCGTGGACTTGTGGTATTCAGGTGGGTTTTATGTGTGGGTGGGGAGAACTAAAACAGTCATAGTAAGAGCAAAGGAGCCAGAGTTTCCAGTTGAGGAAAAGGCCAGAGTCGCGCCCCTTACTCAAAACACAGCATGCCTTGTGGCTGCATTGCATTGTGGTCTATTGAGGCTGCTGTCTCTGCCTCCTCTATGATGGATTTCTCTCTGTAGGACTATGACTGTTGAACGGGGGTGCAAATGGAGAGTTTAGACACAAGCCCTTTGATTCTGAGAGACTTGACACCAAACTTGACGTTGAATGTTGATGTTTTGCAGATCACTCAAGGCTTTTCTGATGTCAAACTCCATTGTAGCTGTGCCGGAAATATCTCAACATGTCTAGTCTACGTTTGGCCAGTCATCATCAACAATAAGAAAAATACATACCACATACAAACCACAATAGGCCCAGAAATCAAAAGTATATCACAATACAGTAGGTATTTTTGGCTTTACTAGGCATCTCGCGCGCTCAATTCCTAGGCTCGCCCACTGTATGGGCCTCTCTCTCCCTCTCCTCTCTCTCCCTCTCCCTCTCCCTCAGTCTCTCTTGTGTGTGTGTTTGTCACTGATGACATCATCAGTGATGTCACAATGCCCATGTATGACATCACTGATGGTATAACATCATTGATGATATCACCTAATACGGCTAAAATACGGCTCCATCAGGTCACCCGCATGGGTGCTCTTTACACCCCCTGACATTTCCAGCCCGATCGCTCGTAAATCGGCATAGCTGTGGCCGGCACAAAAATTTAAACCGAGTCCACATTGCCAAATTTATAGATAAGATAGAAAGATAGATTCAGACAGGACAGTAGGCAGACAGGAAAGATGTGGAGAGAGAGAGAGGGGATGACATGCGGCAAATGACCTCGGGTCGTATTCGTACCCGTGTCAGCTGCGCAAAGGTCCCAGCCTCCGACGTGCGGGTCCTCGGGGTGAAGTTGCAACATTGTTGCGATTTTCATTTGGTCTGGTTCACTTTCACACAGCAATTTGTCACAAGCCACCAAACTTTCTGAACAATGACACGTGGTCGAAACAGTCACTCATCTATTGGACAGAATAGAGAAGGGAAATCTCTCCTCTCCAGCAGGCTTCTTGCGTGGCTGAGGGCTGACTGAACAACACAAGTGAATCCACAAAACACAAACCATGGAGCAACACCACCTGTGATATTGGGATTTCTGGTTTTACTTTGGTGTTACTATCAAATAATTATTTAACAAGAATGTGCCCAATATGAGCAGCAGATGAGGCAGAAAGCTGTTGAACATTTCATTCTGCAGATGAGAGTAGCCTACATACCGAGATAGGCAAGCCGGCCAGCTGTTGAGAAATGTGATGTTATGACGACATACGTCACGGCGCGGCACGCAGGTACTGTACACGTGTGCACGCCGCAGTGTTTGTTTTGCTCCCTTCTACCGTCTTCTACTCATGATGCACTGCATGAGTGCATCAGATGCACTGGCGCTCTTGTGTTTAGTCCATTTTGTTTTCACACAAATGAACCGCACCAGGGTTCACTTGGAAGCGAACCTAGACCGACGTTTTCAAGCGGACCAGAGTTCGTTTGTGTGTCCGCCACCGAGTTCGTTTGTACCGTGGCTGCCTGGTGACATCAAGATATTTTTTATTATTGCGTGGCCATGCATTAGTATCTCATGGCGAGATATTAATGCGTGGGAACGAGATAATTAAGTCGTGGCCACGAGTTACTAATGCGTGGCCACGAGATAATTAATATCTCGTTCCCACGCCTTAATTATCTTGTTCCCACGCCTTAATTTTCTCGTGGCTACGACTTACTTATCTCGTTCCCACGCATTAGTATCTTGTGGCCATGACATACCGTACTAATATGTGGCCACGCAATAATAAAAAATATCTTAATGTCACCAGGCAGCCACCATACGTTTTCGCTTTCACACCATCCCGAACGACCCGCACTATCCGAGGAAATGAACTCTGGCGCGGTTAAAGCGGACTAAACAGCTTATATGTGAAAGCGACCTAAGTAACTATTTTTAATCGATTTTCTGTAAGGTGATTTAGTGTCAGGGTCTCTGTGAATGTTCATCAAACCTTTTCTCCGATTTTTGGAATTGTTTTTAACTTACCGTATATCTTATACCTTCTCTTCTTATATCTCATAACCCCAAACTGCACAACATTTGCAGTACAAGCAAACGTGCATTCAAGAGTACCGTAAATTCCGGACTATAAGCCGCACCGGTGTATAAGCCGCACCTGCAAAGTTGACTATTTTTTTCTTATATAAGCCGCACCGGACTATAAGCCGCGGGTGTTTTAATGTTTTTTTTTTTTTTTTTTTTTTTTTTTTTTTATTGTGTTTTAATGTTTAATTACCATATGTAAGGGTTCATGCACAGAGGGGATTGTCGGGAAAGAGATGGCTGTTTGAGGAAGCTCCCATTTATTAACATTTCAACAAAACAACATAACACAACACCACCTGTGTTGTTATTTACAGTGCACACAGTGTCATACAGTGTCATACAGTGTGGTGAAAAGAGGGCAAGAGAGGAAATTAAAACAGAAGTGGATTTATAGTTAGAAAGAGTGCTAAAAAAAGAGAGATTTTTTTTTTTTTTTTTTTTTTAAATCCATAGATAAGCCGCACCGTTATATAAGCCGCAGGGGCCAAAAAAGGCAAAAAAACGGGAAAAAAGGTGCGGCTTATAGTCCGGAATTTACGGTAGTATCACTAGCAGAGAAATAAGTTCAGCCAGCTTCTTGAGCGAGTGGATTATTTCAGGCAAGTTTTCTAAAAACAGAAAAATGCCCCTTAAACATAAGGAATGCTTCTCTGAAACATATTATGGGTTCACAGCGTGTACTCGGCGACCCAACTTCAGTTTCCAGTAATTAGTCTGTGTTTGTGGTCCAAATCAAATATGACTTTACTTTACTTTACAAACTTTTTAACAGAGCGAATGTTTGTCATGACCTGTTTAAAATGAACACTTCTCTGCCAAAACATTAGGGGGCAACCAAGGATATCTTTTGGCAGAAACGTGAGGGAGAAAAAAGCCAAGCCTTGTGGGAAATGTAATAATAATATGGTGCTTGCCGTTCTTCTAAATAGGTAGTCGGTTAAATTAAAATTATCTTTCCTGCAGTGTAATCAAAAGGTCAAATGAAGCCTTGCTGAGTAATGTCAAAAAAGGATATTATCACATATTCAGAGGATATTAAGGTATTGAAAAAGTGAAGTGCCCAAATGAGGATGAATGGGCCGTAGAAGGTGCGTCCACGGTCGTTTGGCAAGTCATCAGTTCTTACTCACTTTGCACATGCAGGAAGGAGGTGGGCGAGAATGGGATGACAGATGGGGATCTGGCTCCACTCTGGTTGAATCATATCTCTCAGGCTCATTTGGCAGCAGACACAAGTGATTAGCATGTCTGTGTGCGCCAAGTGCTCTTTTGCATGCATGAATATGGCTATGACATCTGAAGGTGGAGAAATGCAAGGAGACAGCCCTGTAACTTGTGTCTGTTACTTCCTGTGAGGGAAGGAGACAGCCCTGTAACTTGTGTCTGTTACTTCCTGTGAGGGAAGGAGACAGTCCTGTAACTTGTGTCTGTTACTTCCTGTGAGGGAAGGAGACAGTCCTGTAACTTGTGTCTGTTAGTTCCTGTGAGGGAAGGAGACAGCCCTGTAACTTGTGTCTGTTAGTTCCTGTGAGGGAAGGAGACAGTCCTGTAACTTGTGTCTGTTAGTTCCTGTGAGGGAAGGAGACAGTCCTGTAACTTGTGTCTGTTAGTTCCTGTGAGGGAAGGAGACAGTCCTGTAACTTGTGTCTGTTAGTTCCTGTGAGGGAAGGAGACAGCCCTGTAACTTGTGTCTGTTACTTCCTGTGAGGGAAGGAGACAGTCCTGTAACTTGTGTCTGTTAGTTCCTGTGAGGGAAGGAGACAGTCCTGTAACTTGTGTCTGTTAGTTCCTGTGAGGGAAGGAGACAGCCCTGTAACTCGTGTCTGTTAGTTCCTGTGAGGGAAGGAGACAGCCATGTAACTTGTGTCTGTGTTAGTTCCTGTGAGGGAAGGAGACAGCCCTGTAACTTGTGTCTGTGTTAGTTCCTGTGAGGGAAGGAGACAGCCCTGTAACTTGTGTCTGTGTTAGTTCCTGTGAGGGAAGGAGACAGCCCTGTAACTTGTGTCTGTTAGTTCCTGTGAGGGAAGGAGACAGCCCTGTAACTTGTGTCTGTTAGTTCCTGTGAGGGAAGGAGACAGCCCTGTAACTTGTGTCTCTGTTAGTTCCTGTGAGGGAAGGAGACAGCCCTGTAACTTGTGTCTGTTAGTTCCTGTGAGGGAAGGAGACAGCCCTGTAACTTGTGTCTGTTAGTTCCTGTGAGGGAAGGAGACAGCCCTGTAACTTGTGTCTGTGTTAGTTCCTGTGAGGGAAGGAGACAGCCCTGTAACTTGTGTCTGTGTTAGTTCCTGTGAGAGAAGGAGACAGCCCTGTAACTTGTGTCTGTTAGTTCCTGTGAGGGAAGGAGACAGCCCTGTAACTTGTGTCTGTTAGTTCCTGTGAGGGAAGGAGACAGTCCTGTAACTTGTGTCTGTGTTAGTTCCTGTGAGGGAAGGAGACAGCCCTGTAACTTGTGTCTATGTTAGTTCCTGTGAGGGAAGGAGACAGCCCTGTAACTTGTGTCTGTGTTAGTTCCTGTGAGGGAAGGAGACAGCCCTGTAACTTGTGTCTGTGTTAGTTCCTGTGAGGGAAGGAGACAGCCCTGTAACTTGTGTCTGTGTTAGTTCCTGTGAGGGAAGGAGACAGCCCTGTAACTTGTGTCTGTGTTAGTTCCTGTGAGGGAAGGAGACAGCCCTGTAACTTGTGTCTGTGTTAGTTCCTGTGAGGGAAGGAGACAGCCCTGTAACTTGTGTCTGTGTTAGTTCCTGTGAGGGAAGGAGACAGCCCTGTAACTTGTGTGTGTTAGTTCCTGTGAGGGAAGGAGACAGCCCTGTAACTTGTGTCTGTTAGTTCCTGTGAGAGAAGGAGACAGCCCTGTAACTTGTGTCTGTTAGTTCCTGTGAGAGAAGGAGACAGCCCTGTAACTTGTGTCTGTTAGTTCCTGTGAGGGAAGGAGACAGCCCTGTAACTTGTGTCTCTGTTAGTTCCTGTGAGGGAAGGAGACAGCCCTGTAACTTGTGTCTGTGTTAGTTCCTGTGAGGGAAGGAGACAGCCCTGTAACTTGTGTCTGTGTTAGTTCCTGTGAGGGAAGGAGACAGCCCTGTAACTTGTGTCTCTGTTAGTTCCTGTGAGGGAAGGAGACAGCCCTGTAACTTGTGTCTGTTAGTTCCTGTGAGGGAAGGAGACAGCCCTGTAACTTGTGTCTGTTAGTTCCTGTGAGGGAAGGAGACAGCCCTGTAACTTGTGTCTGTTAGTTCCTGTGAGGGAAGGAGACAGCCCTGTAACTTGTGTCTGTGTTAGTTCCTGTGAGGGAAGGAGACAGCCCTGTAACTTGTGTCTGTTAGTTCCTGTGAGAGAAGGAGACAGCCCTGTAACTTGTGTCTGTGTTAGTTCCTGTGAGAGAAGGAGACAGCCCTGTAACTTGTGTCTGTGTTAGTTCCTGTGAGGGAAGGAGACAGCCCTGTAACTTGTGTCTGTGTTAGTTCATGTGAGGGAAGGAGACAGCCCTGTAACTTGTGTCTGTGTTAGTTCCTGTGAGAGAAGGAGACAGCCCTGTAACTTGTGTCTGTGTTAGTTCATGTGAGAGAAGGAGACAGCCCTGTAACTTGTGTCTGTTAGTTCCTGTGAGGGAAGGAGACAGCCCTGTAACTTGTGTCTGTTAGTTCCTGTGAGAGAAGGAGACAGCCCTGTAACTTGTGTCTGTTAGTTCCTGTGAGAGAAGGAGACAGCCCTGTAACTTGTGTCTCTGTTAGTTCCTGTGAGGGAAGGAGACAGCCCTGTAACTTGTGTCTGTTAGTTCCTGTGAGGGAAGGAGACAGCCCTGTAACTTGTGTCTGTTAGTTCCTGTGAGGGAAGGAGACAGCCCTGTAACTTGTGTCTGTTAGTTCCTGTGAGGGAAGGAGACATCCCTGTAACTTGTGTCTGTGTTAGTTCATGTGAGGGAAGGAGACAGCCCTGTAACTTGTGTCTGTGTTAGTTCCTGTGAGGGAAGGAGACAGCCCTGTAACTTGTGTCTGTGTTAGTTCCTGTGAGGGAAGGAGACAGCCCTGTAACTTGTGTCTGTGTTAGTTCATGTGAGGGAAGGAGACAGCCCTGTAACTTGTGTCTGTGTTAGTTCATGTGAGGGAAGGAGACAGCCCTGTAACTTGTGTCTGTTAGTTCCTGTGAGGGAAGGAGACAGCCCTGTAACTTGTGTCTGTTAGTTCCTGTGAGGGAAGGAGACAGCCCTGTAACTTGTGTCTGTTAGTTCCTGTGAGGGAAGGAGACAGCCCTGTAACTTGTGTCTGTGTTAGTTCCTGTGAGAGAAGGAGACAGCCCTGTAACTTGTGTCTGTGTTAGTTCATGTGAGGGAAGGAGACATCCCTGTAACTTGTGTCTGTGTTAGTTCATGTGAGGGAAGGAGACAGCCTTGTAACTTGTGTCTGTTAGTTCCTGTGAGGGAAGGAGACAGCCCTGTAACTTGTGTCTGTGTTAGTTCATGTGAGGGAAGGAGACAGCCCTGTAACTTGTGTCTGTTAGTTCCTGTGAGGGAAGGAGACAGCCCTGTAACTTGTGTCTGTGTTAGTTCATGTGAGGGAAGGAGACAGCCCTGTAACTTGTGTCTGTTAGTTCCTGTGAGGGAAGGAGACATCCCTGTAACTTGTGTCTGTTAGTTCCTGTGAGGGAAGGAGACAGCCCTGTAACTTGTGTCTGTGTTAGTTCATGTGAGGGAAGGAGACATCCCTGTAACTTGTGTCTGTTAGTTCCTGTGAGAGAAGGAGACAGCCCTGTAACTTGTGTCTGTGTTAGTTCATGTGAGGGAAGGAGACAGCCCTGTAACTTGTGTCTGTTAGTTCCTGTGAGAGAAGGAGACAGCCCTGTAACTTGTGTCTGTTAGTTCCTGTGAGGGAAGGAGACAGCCCTGTAACTTGTGTCTGTTAGTTCCTGTGAGGGAAGGAGACAGCCCTGTAACTTGTGTCTGTTAGTTCCTGTGAGGGAAGGAGACAGCCCTGTAACTTGTGTCTGTGTTAGTTCCTGTGAGGGAAGGAGACAGC
This sequence comes from Poromitra crassiceps, assembly GCF_964638095.1. Lineage (NCBI taxonomy): Eukaryota > Metazoa > Chordata > Actinopteri > Beryciformes > Melamphaidae > Poromitra > Poromitra crassiceps. Next base: position 81,928,259 of record NC_139625.1, on the reverse strand, counting down.
CCTGTAACTTGTGTCTGTGTTAGTTCCTGTGAGGGAAGGAGACAGCTCTGTAACTTGTGTCTGTTAGTTCCTGTGAGAGAAGGAGACAGCCCTGTAACTTGTGTCTGTTAGTTCCTGTGAGAGAAGGAGACAGCCCTGTAACTTGTGTCTGTTAGTTCCTGTGAGGGAAGGAGACAGCTCTGTAACTTGTGTCTGTGTTACTTCCTGTGAGGGAAGGAGACAGCCCTGTAACTTGTGTCTGTGTTAGTTCCTGTGAGGGAAGGAGACAGCCCTGTAACTTGTGTCTGTTAGTTCCTGTGAGGGAAGGAGACAGCCCTGTAACTTGTGTCTGTGTTAGTTCCTGTGAGGGAAGGAGACAGCTCTGTAACTTGTGTCTGTTAGTTCCTGTGAGGGAAGGAGACAGCCCTGTAACTTGTGTCTGTATTAGTTCATGTGAGGGAAGGAGACAGCCCTGTAACTTGTGTCTGTGTTAGTTCCTGTGAGGGAAGGAGACAGCCCTGTAACTTGTGTCTGTGTTAGTTCCTGTGAGGGAAGGAGACAGCCCTGTAACTTGTGTCTGTTAGTTCCTGTGAGGGAAGGAGACAGCCCTGTAACTTGTGTCTGTTAGTTCCTGTGAGGGAAGGAGACAGCCCTGTAACTTGTGTCTGTTAGTTCCTGTGAGGGAAGGAGACAGCCCTGTAACTTGTGTCTGTTAGTTCCTGTGAGAGAAGGAGACAGCCCTGTAACTTGTGTCTGTTAGTTCCTGTGAGGGAAGGAGACAGCCCTGTAACTTGTGTCTGTGTTAGTTCCTGTGAGGGAAGGAGACTGCCCTGTAACTTGTGTCTGTGTTAGTTCCTGTGAGGGAAGGAGACAGCCCTGTAACTTGTGTCTGTGTTAGTTCCTGTGAGAGAAGGAGACAGCCCTGTAACTTGTGTCTGTTAGTTCCTGTGAGGGAAGGAGACAGCCCTGTAACTTGTGTCTGTGTTAGTTCCTGTGAGGGAAGGAGACAGCCCTGTAACTTGTGTCTGTGTTAGTTCCTGTGAGGGAAGGAGACAGCTCTGTAACTTGTGTCTGTTAGTTCCTGTGAGGGAAGGAGACAGCCCTGTAACTTGTGTCTGTGTTAGTTCCTGTGAGGGAAGGAGACAGCCCTGTAACTTGTGTCTGTGTTAGTTCCTGTGAGGGAAGGAGACAGCCCTGTAACTTGTGTCTGTGTTAGTTCCTGTGAGGGAAGGAGACAGCCCTGTAACTTGTGTCTGTGTTAGTTCCTGTGAGGGAAGGAGACAGCCCTGTAACTTGTGTCTGTGTTAGTTCCTGTGAGGGAAGGAGACAGCCCTGTAACTTGTGTCTGTGTTAGTTCCTGTGAGGGAAGGAGACAGCCCTGTAACTTGTGTCTGTTAGTTCCTGTGAGGGAAGGAGACTGCCCTGTAACTTGTGTCTGTGTTAGTTCCTGTGAGGGAAGGAGACAGCCCTGTAACTTGTGTCTGTGTTAGTTCCTGTGAGGGAAGGAGACAGCCCTGTAACTTGTGTCTGTTAGTTCCTGTGAGAGAAGGAGACAGCCCTGTAACTTGTGTCTGTGATAGTTCCTGTGAGAGAAGGAGACAGCCCTGTAACTTGTGTCTGTTAGTTCCTGTGAGAGAAGGAGACAGCCCTGTAACTTGTGTCTGTGTTAGTTCCTGTGAGAGAAGGAGACAGCCCTGTAACTTGTGTCTGTGTTAGTTCCTGTGAGGGAAGGAGACAGCCCTGTAACTTGTGTCTGTTAGTTCCTGTGAGAGAAGGAGACAGCCCTGTAACTTGTGTCTGTGTTAGTTCCTGTGAGAGAAGGAGACAGCCCTGTAACTTGTGTCTGTGTTAGTTCCTGTGAGGGAAGGAGACAGCCCTGTAACTTGTGTCTGTGTTAGTTCCTGTGAGGGAAGGAGACAGCCCTGTAACTTGTGTCTGTTAGTTCCTGTGAGGGAAGGAGACAGCCCTGTAACTTGTGTCTGTTAGTTCCTGTGAGGGAAGGAGACAGCCCTGTAACTTGTGTCTCTGTTAGTTCCTGTGAGGGAAGGAGACAGCCCTGTAACTTGTGTCTGTGTTATGGCCCAATTCCACAGCAGCTAGTAGCGCGGTCCCGCTCCGCTCGACTCGACTTTTGGTCTCATCCCACCATCAAAAACCGGCCCAGCTCGGTTTGTTTTGTGGCCGAGTCGTGCTACTTTTGGTCCCTGCCTCGTCGGGGTACTTCGGGCTGGAGAGTAGGTCCCAAATGGTGACGTAAAACTCTGATGGCTACTGATTGGTCAAAGAGAATCGTGTTTACTCTGTCTACTGACTGTCAATGCAATGCTGGCGGCTGCATACCAGTTTAGTGGTCTTACCTTATCTTCTGTTATGTATATTTCCATCAGTATTTTGTGTCGCTGCCTTCACCTCCGGTGAAATAAAATCGTGGCGGGTGTTCAATTGTCTGAGAAAAAAGTCCGCTGCTCGCTCAGGGAGCTCTGTAGCTGAGTGGAGGCTGCAGCGCTCCGCTAGGCCGCAGCGGGTGTTTGGAAGCCCCGGTCTTGCCTGGTGAGAGGCTGCGGGGTAGAGGCTTCACTCTGTTGCGCCTCTCCCGTCCCCGCACAGCGCAGCATGCCTGTGATATCATTCTCTTGGCCGATTGTCACATTTGCCCATGTACACTGTAGGTCATTTAGAGGCACCAGTATTTCATAAACAGTTTAAAAGTTCTGTGGATGGATTTAATTGTAACGTTATGTTATAGCCGAAGGACAGATATGCGGTCGCTATTTTTAGACGACCAGCTGTGGGCGGGGGTGGGTGGGGGCCGATCGAGCGCCGGTCGAAGCAAAACATCCATCGAGTAGAGACGAGTGGAGCCGAGTGGGGACGAGCTGTGCAGGGCTGTTAAGTGTGGTGGGATTGAGCCATTAGTTCCTGTGAGGGAAGGAGACAGCCCTGTAACTTGTGTCTGTGTTAGTTCATGTGAGGGAAGGAGACATCCCTGTAACTTGTGTCTGTGTTAGTTCCTGTGAGGGAAGGAGACAGCCCTGTAACTTGTGTCTGTGTTAGTTCCTGTGAGGGAAGGAGACAGCCCTGTAACTTGTGTCTGTGTTAGTTCCTGTGAGGGAAGGAGACAGCCCTGTAACTTGTGTCTGTGTTAGTTCCTGTGAGGGAAGGAGACAGCCCTGTAACTTGTGTCTGTTAGTTCCTGTGAGGGAAGGAGACAGCCCTGTAACTTGTGTCTCTGTTAGTTCCTGTGAGGGAAGGAGACAGCCCTGTAACTTGTGTCTGTTAGTTCCTGTGAGGGAAGGAGACAGCCCTGTAACTTGTGTCTGTGTTAGTTCCTGTGAGAGAAGGAGACAGCTCTGTAACTTGTGTCTGTGTTAGTTCCTGTGAGGGAAGGAGACAGCCCTGTAACTTGTGTCTGTTAGTTCCTGTGAGAGAAGGAGACAGCCCTGTAACTTGTGTCTGTGTTAGTTCCTGTGAGAGAAGGAGACAGCCCTGTAACTTGTGTCTGTGTTAGTTCCTGTGAGGGAAGGAGACAGCCCTGTAACTTGTGTCTGTGTTAGTTCCTGTGAGGGAAGGAGACAGCCCTGTAACTTGTGTCTGTTAGTTCCTGTGAGGGAAGGAGACAGCCCTGTAACTTGTGTCTGTTAGTTCCTGTGAGGGAAGGAGACAGCTCTGTAACTTGTGTCTGTGTTAGTTCCTGTGAGGGAAGGAGACAGCTCTGTAACTTGTGTCTGTGTTAGTTCCTGTGAGGGAAGGAGACAGCCCTGTAACTTGTGTCTGTTAGTTCCTGTGAGGGAAGGAGACAGCTCTGTAACTTGTGTCTGTGTTAGTTCCTGTGAGGGAAGGAGACAGCCCTGTAACTTGTGTCTGTGTTAGTTCCTGTGAGAGAAGGAGACAGCCCTGTAACTTGTGTCTCTGTTAGTTCCTGTGAGGGAAGGAGACAGCTCTGTAACTTGTGTCTGTTTTAGTTCATGTGAGGGAAGGAGACAGCCCTGTAACTTGTGTCTCTGTTAGTTCCTGTGAGGGAAGGAGACAGCCCTGTAACTTGTGTCTGTGTTAGTTCCTGTGAGGGAAGGAGACAGCTCTGTAACTTGTGTCTGTGTTAGTTCCTGTGAGGGAAGGAGACAGCCCTGTAACTTGTGTCTCTGTTAGTTCCTGTGAGGGAAGGAGACAGCCCTGTAACTTGTGTCTGTTAGTTCCTGTGAGGGAAGGAGACAGCCCTGTAACTTGTGTCTGTGTTAGTTCCTGTGAGGGAAGGAGACAGCCCTGTAACTTGTGTCTGTTAGTTCCTGTGAGGGAAGGAGACAGCTCTGTAACTTGTGTCTCTGTTAGTTCCTGTGAGGGAAGGAGACAGCCCTGTAACTTGTGTCTGTGTTAGTTCCTGTGAGGGAAGGAGACAGCCCTGTAACTTGTGTCTGTGTTAGTTCCTGTGAGGGAAGGAGACAGCCCTGTAACTTGTGTCTGTGTTAGTTCCTGTGAGGGAAGGAGACAGCTCTGTAACTTGTGTCTGTGTTAGTTCCTGTGAGAGAAGGAGACAGCCCTGTAACTTGTGTCTGTGTTAGTTCCTGTGAGGGAAGGAGACAGCCCTGTAACTTGTGTCTGTGTTAGTTCCTGTGAGGGAAGGAGACAGCCCTGTAACTTGTGTCTGTGTTAGTTCCTGTGAGGGAAGGAGACAGCTCTGTAACTTGTGTCTGTGTTAGTTCCTGTGAGGGAAGGAGACAGCCCTGTAACTTGTGTTAGTTCCTGTGAGGGAAGGAGACAGCCCTGTAACTTGTGTCTGTGTTAGTTCCTGTGAGGGAAGGAGACAGCTCTGTAACTTGTGTCTGTGTTAGTATCTGTGAGGGAAGGAGACAGCCATGTAACTTGTGTCTCTGTTAGTTCCTGTGAGGGAAGGAGACAGCCCTGTAACTTGTGTCTGTGTTAGTTCCTGTGAGGGAAGGAGACAGCCCTGTAACTTGTGTCTGTGTTAGTTCATGTGAGGGAAGGAGACAGCCCTGTAACTTGTGTCTGTGTTAGTTCCTGTGAGGGAAGGAGACAGCCCTGTAACTTGTGTCTGTGTTAGTTCCTGTGAGGGAAGGAGACAGCCCTGTAACTTGTGTCTGTTAGTTCCTGTGAGGGAAGGAGACAGCCCTGTAACTTGTGTCTGTGTTAGTTCCTGTGAGGGAAGGAGACAGCCCTGTAACTTGTGTCTGTGTTAGTTCCTGTGAGGGAAGGAGACAGCCCTGTAACTTGTGTCTGTGTTAGTTCCTGTGAGGGAAGGAGACAGCCCTGTAACTTGTGTCTGTGTTAGTTCCTGTGAGGGAAGGAGACAGCCCTGTAACTTGTGTCTGTTAGTTCCTGTGAGAGAAGGAGACAGCCCTGTAACTTGTGTATGTGTTAGTTCCTGTGAGGGAAGGAGACAGCCCTGTAACTTGTGTCTGTGTTAGTTCCTGTGAGGGAAGGAGACAGCTCTGTAACTTGTGTCTGTGTTAGTTCCTGTGAGGGAAGGAGACAGCCCTGTAACTTGTGTCTGTGTTAGTTCCTGTGAGGGAAGGAGACAGCCCTGTAACTTGTGTCTGTTAGTTCCTGTGAGGGAAGGAGACAGCTCTGCAACTTGTGTCTGTTAGTTCCTGTGAGGGAAGGAGACAGCCCTGTAACTTGTGTCTGTTAGTTCCTGTGAGGGGGTAACGTATGCTAATGTGTGAATGGAGTTGATGTGCACGGCTTTTGAAAATGTTCTCACACCTACACACACCTACACACATTTGCCAGAGGAAATGAGTCACAAGATGAACTGGACTCAAAGACCAAAGCTTTCTTTGTAAATGATCAGCACGAGGGGTGAGGGTTTTTAAGCGGTGCACCCACTTCTACAGTATAAGTGACGTGTGTCCGACTGTCCGTCCATTCAACCGTTTTGCACTGAGATGTGAGCACGGGATTTCAGTTTGTGCTGCCGACATGTCTGTAGCGTTTTGGTCCGAGTGAAATGTTCTATGGTCTCTCGTGATTCTGAATAATAACTGAATCGTTTGGTTTGTACAAGTAAAACTATTTAAATAAGGATTTTAAGAAATGGGGATTTTCTTTTTTATATATATTTTGTTTTCAAATTTTCAGAACAATGAACAGACAAGTCAAACGGACACGCTCAGACAGAAACGAAAAGAAAAAACATACATATATTATTGATATTCAATATTACGTGATTACCAGCCACATAAGGTGCTTATGTGCTTGTGAGAGATATCGTGCCCGGGATCCCCCGCAAAGGGTCCATGAGAAACCAGTCAGGCGACCCCTGACTTCATCAAGATAGGCTAGAAACGGGTCCCAAATGGTTGAAAACTTTTAAAGTAAATTGGTACTAAGGAACCTAAGTCTCTCCATCCGTATAACAGGTCATGTCCGTCGACCATAGTTGGAAAGGTGAAGAGGAGGACTTCCATTCCTTGAGGATGAGTTTTTTGGCAACAGTTAACAAGAAATGGGGAAATTAATGGAGAATTCACTTCCTCGTGTCCCATGGGTAATCTCACAATGGCGACACTTTGGCACGCTATGGAGAGAGCAGCTCAAACACGGTAAAACACGCGCATGCATGCGCGCGCGCGCACACACACACCTGAAATTAAATCAGTCTCTTTGCTTAGTCTCAAGACGTCATCTAGTGTATTCACCTTATTCTTTGTCCATATAAGAACGCTTCTGCATGACGTCATTTTGTAATCATCTTTCTGTTTTAGACACGGAAGTAGATTACGCCTACTGTATTCATTTTTAGACTTGCCAAAAAGCTGTTTTCAAGAAGAAAAAAAAACTGTTTTAAAGTTAAAAAAAAAATTCAAGTGAGAACGTAACATTCCAAATATGTGACCAGTTTATCAGAATAACGCCTATTTGGAAATATTTAACGAGCAGCGAGGACTGAGAGCGCTGGCTGTGCTGACCAGTCGGACTAGCTAGTATCTGTCAAACCCTACTGTAGGCTTCAATTTCAATTTATTTATTTGTTCAATAGGGGACAAGACTGATTTCCATTGTTAGTCCCCCTGCCAGATGATACAGGCTTAGAGTCCTGATAGGGGTAAAACATAACATAATGCAACAAATACATATTTAAAATGTAAACACAATGCAAAGTGCAAGTATACAGAAATATACAATCAGATACTAAAAACCTGAGTTTGAGATCAACATACAGCTGAGTGTAAAGTGCAAAGTACAAATATACAGGAATATACAATCAGATACTAAAACCTGAGTTTGGGATCAACATACAGCTACAGTATAAGCATACTGTTCTATACCCTAGTGATGTGTACATAGTTGAGTGGACTTCAGCCATCTCTTCACTTGACCCTTAAACATGCCTAGTGTTGGACATTCCCTTATGGCGGATGGAATTGTGTTCCAGAGTTTGCCACCCTTGACAGACAGAACTGTCTGGCCAAAGGTGGTGCGCCTGTATGGGATACAACACAGTCACCTCTAATTGAGGCTCTGGTGGTTCTGGATGTGGATCCAGATACAGGTCTCTGATTGATGTACTCATTTAGCGGGGGAGGGGCAAGGCCATTCAGTACCTTGAAAACGGTGCATGCATATTTAAAGGAAATGAAGTTATTGAAACTTAGGAAGTTGTGTTTAACCAGGATGTTATAATAGTGGTAGGAGCGGGGTTTTTTGTCAAATACTTTCAGAGCTCTCTTGTAGAGTGACTCAAGTGGTTTGAGTGGTTTGACAAATTGACAATCAGCTGTCCAACTCAGCCTACATCGCAGCAACTGCCCGCTCCTGTAGGTGGCTGTGGAGTTCCTTAGGCTACCTATGATTTTGGCAACGTCTAAGTCAAAGTGGCTTACTGGCAGTGAGAAAACACTGTCGACGTGCTTTTGTAACTAACGTTAAATGCCGACCGGGGACATCCATCAGCTCCTCGCAGCAGTAACGCTATGAACATGTAACTGAAGTTGGCCGCAGTGTAGCTTCTGAATGTTGCCAAACTTCATAGTGACGTTTTGTTTTGAAATTGGCCACCAATTAGCGCTGAACCGGAAGAACAAATACAATTGCGTGTAACGCGGAAGAGAGAAAAAGTGGGCGTGGTGACTAAGGTGAATAAACCTGCACCGCTTACTTCATAACTTGGCTGTGACATTTATTTCACAGAGTATTGTAGAACCAAAGCCCATGGGATTTCAAGCAAGATGGCTTAACTTCAACTCACTCCCCCTGTCATTTTGGCACGCGGGTTTTGCCCATGGTTTTCCACGGCCACTAATTGAGAGGTCTGAGTCTATTGGAGTCAATGGGAAAAGTCAACGTGAATCTCAGATTATGACAGATCCCTTAGCCCCATATTCATTCAAATAAATATTCGGCCCATTCTCTGAAGCCACATATCTTCAGAATATTCTGACACTAAAATAGCATTTTTCAGACAGACAGATCAGGAGAAAATTAAACATGTTCAAGACCTGTCTCTATCTCAGCAACACACTCTCGTGAGATTTGGCAACAGGAACTCATGTTAGCAGGAAGCGATTAGCTAAAGCTGAAGCTCGTTGATGTAGTAGCTAAATCAATCTGTGGGGAGAAAAATTATCTTTTTTAATGGAATATCTTAGTTTCAACTGTATTAAGCTAATAACGGGCAGCTTTGTGTTTATATGTGTGGTTTGTACAGAGTTTGGGGAACTCACGATCTCCATTTCAAGTTAGCTTACTAGGTCAGCACTAACCCCGCTTAAAGCCTGCTTGAAGAAGAAAACAAGTGGTGGCGGAGTAACGAGACTTGGGGAGAGGTCAGGTGACCACGTGACCATTTTGCATTCAAGAGACATGCTGCTACCAGTTGTTAGAATTAGCGGAGCCTGCGGTGACCCATCTAGATAGTAATAGAAGATCTATGGTAGAACCGACAAGAATGACAATATTGCTGTAAAGCCTCCATGTTCCCATATGTTGGTGGAAAAAGATAACGGCAGCTGGTTGTAAAAGATAACGGTCATTAGTGTACACTGATTGTGTATCAATAAGCCAAAGCCACCACATTACAGTGATTGATGACCATTTTCAAATCCTTTGAGTGGCGAATTTTAAATGCCAATTTGGAACAGAATGCGGTCAATTCATACTGCGTAAGCCAAGCAACTGAGAAAAGCGCGTTGCACTCTTTGCATCAATATGGGTGTGAACCACTGTGCTGATCTCAGCTCGGTTTAACTTTAGAAGGACCATTCATTGTAGAGCTGGACGCACGCTGCATCACTCCACTCCAGCTACACAATACGACAGGTGTTGAAGGCAAGGAAATGAGCTCATATGACCTTGAACTCCTACATTTCTCCACATCTCATTGGCCCTCAAGGTCCCCCGTGCACGGCTGGCTACAGGAAGCAATGTTTTTGCCAACAAATGGCAGGTTGTAAGCATGGAAACCTGTCGCCATTATGTCACTAAGTGGCTGAGGAACGACATCCTCTAAAGGCAGCTGCCTCCTCAGTGAGCGACCATGTCATTTAACGACAGTCTAATGCTGCCTTGATGCCACCTCCATTAGGCAAAGCTCCTTTTAAGCATCCCATCTAACATCTCAAGTCACTGACAAGCAGTGTTGGCGGTAACTCGTTACAAAAGTAACATATTACATGTAATATATTACTTTTAGTAGTAACTCGGTAATATAACTTATTACTATAGGATTTCAGTAATATTATACCAGTTACTTTGTCAAGTGACACAAGTTACAAATTGAGTTACATTTGTTTTATCAAAGGCACATTATTTACATAAGGATACAATCATTTCCTAATCAAATGGTGTGTTTTTATGCAAATAATAACCACTATTAGAGGACAATAAGAAAGGAAAATGATAACATTTAGAATTTTGGACGGTTTATACTGACATCAAGACGGTGTTTTTTTATGGTTCAAGGGCTGCGGTGATGTCATTCTGCTACTGCTGTTATTTTGGTAGTGTAATAAGTAACTAGTTACTCTACACAGACAGTAATATTGTAAAGTAACATATTACCTTCAAATGAAAGTAACTAGTAATATGTAGTATATTACATTTTGAAAGTAACTTGCCCAACTGCTGATAAGTAATCAATTGTTCCAACTGTCTTCTAAGTCCCGTTATATAGACAAGTTTCCCCGCGCTGGCCTAGGGCGGCGCCATAGCAGCCTTATATGTCCCCGGCTTCCGGTTAAGTCCACATTGCGTCCACAGCAGCCTAAGTGATGTTGCCAATAAGCTACGACTTAAATAGAGACTTATTACATCATATTTTTTCCGCCCCCTGTATGTTGAGTGTTGGTGAAAAAGAAAAATATAGCAGATGCTTTCTTTACTGTAGAGCGCCGTTTAAAAGCTGCACAACAAGCAGCATCAGTCCTGCCGGCCAGCGCTGGACCCGCTGTGAGGAAACACACAGGAGGGAACCGAAATGTCAAAACAGACATCCCTTGCTAGGCCAGTCCTTTTTTTAATCGAGATCATGCAACAAGTAGCCTACTTCAGCCGAGGCCAGCAAGACGGCAGGAAAGAAACAGAAGCGTGCCTGCCGCCGTCAAAAGCAAAAGAGACCCGACGTAGGCTGTCAATTTAGCGGAGGTGAAAAGCCTTTTTACCTATGTCGGGCGAATCAATCAATCAATCAATCAATGGCTCGCACTTGTTTGCCGACGCTCGTATGATGAGGAGATGAATCAAAATGCTTACCACAAATAAAGCCACATGGGAGCCGAGAACGAGTGCAGGAGAGCTGCCGCAGGTGCCAGGTGTGGAGCGGGAGAGATTAAGGTGTGTAGCCTATTGCTGGGGATTCAAGTTGTGCGCTGTCTGCACTGACACTGTCGCACTTATTACTTTTAGCTAACGCTACGTTGTTTTTTCATCAAGGCAATGTCCAGAAGATATGGGTTCATGAGTGTCTGCAAATGCAGATAGATAGGCTACAGTAGGAGCATGCATGCATGTTGTCTGTTTCAATAACGAAAGTGTCCTTACCGAGAACGACGTGCCGACCAATTAAATATTCTTGCTGCGAAATCGGCCTCTTAATGACAACACTGGAATAATAGCCGTAATATTCATTCACAACGGGAGATAGCCTGACTGTGGGTAATTTGATGAAATACATATCGTTACAACATACCCGACCTACTTTGTTGCTGTGGAGATATTGGTACGCTTCGGAGCTTTTGAGATTGTTCATCGCGTTGCCGTCCACCGCCATTGATTCCTCAAAATACGCTATAATCCTGCCTGTAGTTACGTTCGGTTACTATGGCTACTACGCTAGTACGTTACGCTTCTCTGTATTCACAAACACCGGAAGAGACAGACATATCGCGGCCGAGTCCGGAAGCAAACCGGAAATGCCCAGGAAACTTGTCTATACATAGAAATTTTGGAGCTGAATCAGAGCAACGGTGGGCCTTGCAACTCAAAGAGATACACAGACAGCTCTCCATTATAGTATTATAATATATATATATATATATATATATATATATATATATACATACATACATACATACATACATACATACATACATGATTGATTTATTCAAGTGTCGTGCACTCCCCGGTGCCCAACCCTCATGGGTTTACAAGACACGAGAAAAAAATTGGTTTTCACACACACACACACACACACACACACACACACACACACACACACACACACACGTGTGTGTGTAGTCGGTAGGTATTCCCTACAGTAATCAAAGCTTGCCTGCTTTAGGGTTTAATTGTATTCCTCAGATTTTTACAATAACACAGCAGGGCTTCAACTGACACTCAGTGGGTTGTAAATGGATGTTAATGCGTGATGCTAACGATGACGGTTATTGATGCAGTCTGGTGGCTACAGTATATGTGAGTCTCCATCTCGCACTGTTTTCACCCAGCGTTGATCTACAAAGGCACTACCGTCGAAGAGACTAGTAACTCGACTCGGACAGCTGATTGTAGGACACTCTGGAGTGCCTCTCATCCGGGACCCGTGACGAGAAGTCATTTGAAGCCCATAGAGCCCTCTCAAACATAGATCGTCATTTGAGGTGCGTCCGCAGGGAGGGACGGACAGATGGAGGTAAAGAGACAGACAGAGAGGATGAGTGGGAGGAGACTCAACCCCCTCATTTTCTCTCTGAGTAATGTTATGGGAGTGGGACTTTGGTATTATTGCAATAACACCTGACCTGCGACCTCGCTTAAACCTATGCTTGAAAACAGACATTTCTATGTGAGCGCTACAATTGTATGACACCCCTCAACACGCTGTTTTACATCAAAGGTGTGACGACGTTTCATGTCGTCCGTGTTACTTGTTAGCACTGGGGCAGCAGTAGCTCAGGAGGTAGAGCTGTTGCCTGGCAATGGAAAGATTCCCCGTTCGATTCTGGCTCCGGCCGGCAGTGTCCTTGAGCATGGCTGCCACCGCCGTCATCGGTCTGTCGATGAGAGCCATTCATTGTAAAGTGCTTTGAGTGGTTGATGGACTAGAAAAGTCCATTCACCATTTTACTTTCTCCATCTAGTCCTTTGAAGCTGTAGTTAAAACTGGAATGAAGCTAGATAAGAAATAATAGCAGTATTTTACAGACTGTTGGAGACTGCAGGCTGTTACAGACTGTCAAAACCTTTGGACATTCAATGAAAAAAGAATAAAACATTTGCCGCAGCACAAAAGCCTGTTCCATCGATTGAACCAGGCGCTTTGCATTTCCCTTGATGGTGCATGCAGTGAACAAAGTGAACACTTGTGAATACATGTTTATATTTCCAGTAACCTGCTCGCCCTGCTGTTCTTCATAGAAACATGTGACTGCTTCCAGCTGCCTGCGTTCACACTGCCTTTGGATTAGTCAGGTTCACATTCATGAAGTGGTCTTCAAGATTCACTCGAGCTAATTGCAGTTTGATGCCTCCTGTTTAAACACTCATCCCACTGCTGAAGTGTCTTTTCAATTATTGTTTGAAGAGTTTTTATATTCACATTCAAATTGATTGAATTAGAGGATATTTATGCCAGACAAACAAAGAGTTCTACAAAATAACCCTACAGCCGGAGGTGGAACTCACCATCTTCGGCTGCTCAGAGTCCTCTCTGAATTTCCCTACAGCTGTGCAACAATCTCTGACACTGGGGACAACTGACGCCAAATGACTCATTCTGAAGGAATGGAAGTCCTCCTCTTCACCTTCTTTGCAGGTGTGGCGGATGGACATGATCTCTGTTATACAGATGGAGAGGCTCAGGTCCCTGAGAACCGACTCACTTAAAAGGTTCTCAATTATCTGGGACCCGTCTTAGGCCTGCTTTGACGAGGTTAAGAATGACAAGGTACTGAGGTTGGGGGTGACGGGTGAGCTCGCCCGACTGGTGTCTCGTGGGCCCCTTGTGTGGGATCCCGTGCACATAGTCTCTTACAAGCACATGTGCACCTTAAGCGGCTGATAGCACCATGTTATAATGTTGAATGTCGATGTGTGTTTTTTTTTGGTCTGTTTTGTTTTTCTCTTTCTTTCATTCTTTCCCTGTGACTAAGCCTGTTTGTCTTGCTCTAATGTTATATAACAAATGAAAATAAAATATAAAAAGAGTATTACACCTTTTTCTAATGTTGCCATTAATTGTTTCAAGGTTTGACATGTAAACC